>NW_026624096.1:0-21562 GCF_030028575.1 Malurus melanocephalus | reverse complement strand
TGTGCTACTCCCACCCTGTACTTCCCAGTGCTCGTCTCCCTGAGAGGTCCTTAGCTCAGAGAAACCTTCAGTCCCATACCACACCTGCTCTGTGAGCTTTGTGGTAAACATGGGAGTTAYGACAATTTTTTTATTATGGGAAAGCCTTTTGGTTTCATTGCTTACCACGGTACCATTTAGCTCACCTTTAAGCATTGCATCGAAGGCACCTTAATCATTCCCTTTCCTTTTCCTGATATGCTTTCAGACAGCACTTTTGCCTTCTAGGAAGAAGTCAGCACCCTGTGAMTTATTGCCACTCGGAGTCTGTGGACAAACCAGGAGCGTGCGGGTACAATGTGGGGCCTGGTGCCATGGGAGGGRCCTTCCTTGCACACACATTTTGCAATAGTTGCTCATAACCCTGGTCTGCTTTCCCAGTGCYTGTCTTGTCATTACAGCCAGAAAGTATTTGTCCTCTTGATAGCAGTCACTAGATTGCAAATTTAGAAAATTAAACTGAATAGGACATGAGCTGTCAAACCAGGGGCAGGTTCCCAAAATGGACTGTGTACTGAAAAGCTGGGTAGCAGTGAACATGTTGTGATAACAGTTGTGCTGCTGTCCCTGTGTTTGTATTTTGGTATGCAGCAAAGGTCAGTTCTACTCTGGGAATTGCACTGAAATGTTCATCACTGGACTGGCGCCTGCAGATCACTGAGTGACGACTGCACACCAAACSTCAACCCACGCAATATAACAGTGCCTTCTTCCATCTCCAGTGGCAGCTGTGAGCAGAGCTGAAATTCCTGCCCTGTGTGCCCTGGGAACACTCTATAGTCAAGGAGATGGAGAAGGGGATAGATGACCAGTCCAGAAGGGTGACTCTATAGTCTCCTGATCTCTGGTGGAGGACTGGGCAGGTGTTTTCAAACCACAGAGTTTACAGCTCAGTGGAACTGAGCTCGGACACTTGCTCATCACTCTCCATTGTAGATGAAATGAAGGCAGTGATGGAAAAGTCACACTGCGGTTTGTCACAGGAGCTGTGAGGCTGCCCTGACAGAAAAGGGCATTTTCAACAGCCCTCCCTGGAGCAGGGACAGAACTGACATGGAAACACTTTCAGAAATCACATCAGCTTGTCATATGAGGTTCCACAGCAAGTCCAAGAGCCAGGGAGTGGGAACAGGCATTCTGCAAGGACAGATTTGTCCGAGCAGGGATCTGACAGTGGAGGTCTATTTTCAGATAAACATCAGGTGGGATGGAATGGCTAGAAAGGTGTCTTGTAGAGGCTAGTTTTTAGTAAAGACTTCTTTTGCTGTGCCACATTCGAAGGAGAGAGGAAATGATCAGAGAAAACGTGTCCCTGTGCAATGAATATCTAGTGCAAGAAGGCCTCTGCCATTCAAAGAATTTGCCAGAAAGAATTTCCACACCATCTTTATAAAACTGTTATGTAACAGTTTTTATAGTCATTGACAGCTGGAGTTCTGCCAGGGAMGTTTTCTTGTATAATCATGATGTTTACCTAATATTAAGTAGTTGTCCTATGTATTATTATTCCCTTGCTCCGAGTCACTCTCGTAGTAAATATTTTTGTAAGCAAGAACCCTGCCCTGTGCTTAATTTTATTATTTAAAGACTTCATGAATTCTAGTTAGAAGTTACGTTGGAATTCTGGATGCTTGCTGGCAGGAGTTGTTATTTGAATAATTGTACTAATCTTAGATAACATTCCTTTAAAATTCAAAAAATCAAGGTTTCAAAACGATTCTAATAACACCAGAATTGAAAACCTGGAAAAGTCAGTGCTGGGGAAGTGAGGAAGATGGAAGACAACCARATAAACTGGAAGTTTCATTATTGTCCACTTTTATTATTTTAATACAGGTCTTAGACTATTTAGAGCTTAGTCTTAATGCCCCACTTCCCGGAATCCTGTGATTAGCAGAAAAGTAGATCTTAATTAAAAGTACTTCGATACCCCAATGATTGAAAAAAATGAAATTGCAGGAAAAGATCTTTCAATAGCACACATGTAAAGATGAAGGTGCTAGAAGGCAAATAAAGTATTGCTTTTCAAAATGTCACTTTAARGGTGTCAATGCTTACTTTTAAATATATTTCTGACTTGTTTTGACTGAAAATTTTTGCTTACAGTTTTCTTGGAGAAACTCTTAATATTTTCTTTAATAGTCTWACTTTCCTGAAGTTTTACATTAACAGTTATATAAATATCTGAATCCCAAGTGTTTAGATTCTTTCATTGAGTTAGAGAAAATTTTGCCAGTAAAATGAGTACAAGAACATTCAGTCAATATTCTACAAATCTCTGCAGGTGAAAGCATAAGCAAGAAAAGACTCCTAAGACCACTGAACGAGTCCAAAGGCCAATGACAGGACATGGGGAGCTCTGTTACCAGCACTGTGCTGGCTTCTCACAGGAAGGACACTGGTKCTCTGTCTCTGAAGTTCTCTCTCGTGCTCCGTGCTTGGAAGCCATGCCTGCTTCTACCTGGGCAAACAGCTCTGCATAAGTTCCTTCCTGTTCCRATGAAGAGAGTGCAGTTTAAAGAARGAGCAAAATYAATCATTCCCTGGGGAAAGCAAAGCTCCCTCATTCATTTCAAGAGGGACAGTAGCTTCCCCTTGTACAAAGCACACAGACTGGTTATCTGAGGGCTGAAGAGGTCCATGAAGAACAACAAGGTGATTATCCACAGCAATATGCCCTCGTTACCTGAGCTAGGCTTCTGCCTTTGGCACTCAGTGCAAGGTTAGGAGCTCGTCTTTCTTTCCAGACTGCCTTCTGTTGTCCTTTTGATGGCTCCTCAGGGAGGGTGGGCAGGCCCTGGCACAGGGTGCCCAGAGAAGCTGTGGCTGCCCCTGGATYCCTGGCAGKGTCCAAGGCCAGGCTGGACATTGGGGCTGGGAGCAGCCTGGGACAGTRGGAGGTGTCCCTGCCATGGCAGGGGACTGGGACTGGATGGCCTTCAAGGTCCTTCCCAACCAAAGCTATTCAGGGATTCCACCATCATCCTTTATGTTTATCTAAAGATTTTTCCGAAGCTGGAGTGAAGGTGCTTGCGTAGATMGGCAGAAAATGTTTTGTTGTAGATCATCCTGTGCCACCCTACATTGGCCAAATGTGCCTGCATGAGAGGAGCCTTCAGGCCTGCTAGCTCCAAACCCAAGCAGCAGAGAGGAGCAGTGACTWCAAAGCCACCACAGCCTGAAGGATCCAGCCTTTGCCTCAGAGGAGTGAGATCTGTTCTTTTCTGCAGCAGGTGTTTTCAAATGCCAGGTCYCTTACAATTTCCACTGTGGTCATTCCCTGTTGATTTGATCAAATGCAAACTCCACTCCATGTTACTGTTAATTTATGAGTTGGCTGTGGCTTTAGTTCAAATTTTAATTTGGTTAGCAGGGTTCAGTTTTAGCCATCATGTGCTTTTTATGCACTTGCCTGCTAATTTTCAGTAGAATTCACSAGGACATGCAAACATTTTTTCTCTCAGCCACAAGAACTGGCTGTGCTGGGAAGATCAGGAGGATTCCAAGGGAGGCATCTGAGAGCTGCTGGCTCCCACTCCTCTCTGTCTTGGAGAGGAGTGTCTAACTTGGATCAGTTAATCTGTGACTCAGAAAATCAGCATGTCATGGGGATGACACACGTGGAGGTGGAATATTTGACTCCCAGCTTGAAATACAAACACATCTCAGCAGGTTCTGTACATGCAGATACATCCTGTGTGAGAATAAGTGACCATAATCCAAGTACTAGGAGGAAAGAAAGAACATATTGGGCAAGTCTATTCCTTCATTCAGAATTTTTCTCACACTTCTGAGGAGCTGTAATTGGTGACTTTATTTTCCTGTGAGCCCTCCTCTCTRCACTGTTGCTTCCCAATGTGCCAACTTCATCAATTTTCACTGCAGCACAGGYAAAATAACTGAGTAGGAAAGAGCAWGATATGCTGCAGACAGAAAGATCCAAAATCACAGATTCTATGCATGAAGCAGTTTCTTATTTTAAGCAGTGGGAAATTTTCATTGATATGAATGGGGTCACAAATTAACTCTACAAATCTATACCTGCTTAACCTCCCAAATTTCCATCTGCTCAGGATGCACCTGTATAATTTTTTWAAAAATGAATGTCTGATCTGTAATATTCTAAGGTCTCCTTGAGTGGAATACAGCCACAATAGTGCCTAGTAGTGAGAGTGGGTGRGGGAAAGGTGTCTTTCAGCAATGCTATTTCCCACTTGAATCAAGGAATTGTTACAGTCAGCTTGACAAAAAGCATCTCATTTCTTTAGAGCTTTTATCTGCATTGTGCTAAAAGGAACCTCATCCAGGTCGCTTCWGTCTTTCCAGGAAATATGTGTTGATCTTGGTGGTTTTAATTAAAGCAGAGGAGTTGTTTTATGTAATAATTCAAGAGCTAACTCTTTGTTCCTGTGTTTCTGTAAAGCTTGCAATGGTGCCCTGGATCACAGATGGAAGGAAGGGCCAAAGTTTTTGCTGCAAATATTTTTCCTGTTTTTTAGTAGCAGCATCTCTCTACAAAAAATTATGAACCTTTTCTATATTTCATGTTGGTTTTTTTTCCAGTATTGATGCTATGTATTTTACACCCCACATCAGCATTTCTGTGGTTAACTTTAGAGAGGATAAAATCTTTATCCTGTCATTTTATACTGTCATGCTGCTCAGGGAAAGAGGATGTTAATAGAAGACCTCAGGAGAGCTATAATTAATATTCTTTCTGAATTTTTGAGATACTATGTAATAATTTGAAATGTAGATCTTTTACATATCTGTTTACAAGAAAATTAGGACTATTGGCAAAACAAATGGGTGTTTAAAATACTGGGGAAAATAAAATGTGTAAATATTTGAAGGCTTGCAAAGCATGGGTTTATTGATGCAACTAGAAATATGAATGTATGAATACTAATAAATGGAATAATTTAGCTTTTGTACCATTGAAAAAATACCATAAAACTCAAAGACCTGACAGGTTGATGAAAGGCRGGTACTATGTTAATTTTCAACAATTAAAAAAACAAAACCAAGGCAAAAAATGAACTCCAAAGCAAAAGAAACAACAAACATAGGTAGAAAATTAGGCCTGATAGCTGCTCTCTTACTAATTAAAAAAGCTTTTATGGTACAAGAAGGGTATCATGAATATTTCAAAGGCAAACCCAGAATAAATTAGGGCATTATTTATAAAGAATAAATACTGGATTTAACATATATGTTCTTATTAACAGAATTGTCAGAATGCTTTTGAAGAATGAGAGTATAAACTGTTTTCTTTGCTCAAAAAATAAACCAATCAAAATGGATTAATTAGCTGTAGAAGAAATCCTACTTTTTAAAATTTAAACAATTATTGCCTCCAGTAATAAGGCTTTCTACAAGGACATGAACTTGCTGACTTATAAAGAATCTTTGAAATACTGCAGGATGCTTAGAGAAGATTAAATGCAATGACTGGTGTGTATGTGTTGTTAATCCATTTGATTTTTCTGTATTTTGGATAAAGGGGGAAGTTAAAAAAAGGTTTTAAAAAAGTCCCAGGTGTGGCTGGGCTCTTGTTGACTAATACAGAATTGTACCAGTCCCATTGTGATCAGACTAACCTGTCTGTTTTCTTGTGCTATAGATAATTTATTCTGATTTCATAATGTAGGAGAATTAATTTGAAAAAAAAAAAAACCCAAACAATTAATTTTTTTTAAAACTACATCCCTAAGTATCTCAAAAAGAGCTCATRAATTCCCTGTGTTTGCTCTTGGCTGGCATTGTTTTGCTGTGAGAAGTAACCATGACTTGGTTTGCAGGTTTTGATGACATATACAGTTCATTGCTGCGGGACTGAAGGTTCTCCTCATGTCTCCCTGTAATATTTCAGCCTCAAAGTTACCAGCCATGCTTTAATTGGCCTCAGGAAAGCACTTTGGTATGCTGTCAAAATACTCCTGAAGTGCAGAATATTCACTATGGCTTTATGCCATGGGCTCTGTGATAAGACATAAGAGCATTATCTGAGATTCATCAGRACTTGAGAGAAATACTGCTAGGAATGGCAGGGAATTATGGAAACCAAAAAGGATTAAAGTGGAACTGTAGAGAAAAGGCTTTTACTTGAATTCAGAAATCATGCACTTTTATATAACAAACACTCACTTTTAAATTCACTGCTGTGAGACCAAATTACACTGCAAAGCATTTCTAAGAGTGTTTTTTTAAAATGTATTTTTTATGACTACTAATATTTCAATAGTATGCCAATCTCTTCTTGTTCTGGTATGAAAAACACTCCTGGTGAGCTCTTYACATTCTCCTTTATCTTTCCTCTTTTTTCCTACCCTCTGCCTGCTCCAAGCTGAACTCGGTCATTAAGTGAGGGTCAGTTTTCTTCCCTGTGGTGGTCAGTAACTTTTCTTGGTATTCCTTGCCTTTCATCAGTTGTGAATTGTGTCCTCTCTGCCCTCTCATAAAGAAATCTGGTGTGCAGTTTCAGCACCAGCAAAGAGAAAGCCTGAAAGCACAGCTGATGGACAGATGCCCCCATTTATCCTGGTGAGCAGAATCATTTCTCCAGAAAGGTGTGGCCAGTGGAATAAGATTGGTGTTCCCCAGAGAGCAGGTGCAAAACCTTCTCAAGAGCCTTGTGAGTGAGGCTGCAGGGGAAGGGAAATCCTGCACCTGACTGAAGCCTTCCCTTGCCAGGCAGTGTTGGGTTTGCACTGACCCCGTGTTGTGCCCTGTGTCTCTGCAGCCATTAGGTTCAGGAAATACTTTGCTTCCTACCACAACAAGGATCTTCCATATTTGGGTGTTTCGTGGTAGTTGTTAAACTGCAGGATAAGCAAAGAGTACCCTTTTCCTGCAAGTTAATGCAATCAGCTATTTCTGATGTTAATTTGGAGATGTTTGTAAAAGGCAGTTAATCATAGGGTTTGTACTGAGTAATAGAGCAGACAGTGACAACCGATGCTGTATGGAATACTTGATTTTCTTTTAATTACATATTTATTTCCTGTGTTCCATAAACAGACTTTACAGTCTTGCTTCCTTGGCTTAATTCCTCGTGGGTGAAGAAAAAGCAATACAAATGAAGGCCCAGTTTTGCAAATGCCTGTATTTGGGTTCAGTGTAGTTGTTCAAATCCCTAATAATTTGGAAGAGCAGATCTTCATGTAGAGAGAATAGGTAATTTATTTTTATCTCAGCAAAAGCACACTAATCATCATTGTCTATGAATACCACAGCTGTGATTAAGTATTAATTATACTGCTGAAGGTAACTGCAGGGGGTAAGAGGATTGAGGTATTGGCTCTTCAGCAAAAGCAATGTTTGATATATGACATATTTATTATGGAAAAGATTCCTCCAGAACAATCTGTTCAGAGAGATACCACTCTGAAACAAGGTGTCTTTACTTTTGTATTTGTAAAGGAAACCAAATTTTTTTTTTAATTTTTACTTTTCCTTCTATATTTTGGTAGGCTGTTTCAGAACATGACAGATTCAGAAAGTGGCAGATTTAGAACATGGCAGTTTTAGGATTCAGAAATCAGGTTGAATCCATCTGCAATTGTGACGTGTCACCCTAGTTGAGCTCTGGTCACTGTAATTGTGACACCTCTTGTTTTATTTGAATAGTCACTGAGTGRCAACACCTGCACAACGCCAGGATCTGGTAAAGCTGTGGGAATTTGGGTGAAGTTGGGCAGGCTGTGATGAGTTCTGAGTCTTTCTTTGGTTGTGACTGCTATTGAGCTTTTGAGTGAGGCCATTCTGCTCAGCGTGTAGAACTCCAGAGCCGTGTGGGCCTGCTGGAAATCCGTGCTGATGTTTAAAGCTCTTTGGAAACATCAGTCATTTCTGAAAGCTTAGACCTAAGGAGGTGCAATGACACTTAAACGTGGTGGTCAGATTGTGGCTCAGGGATTCATGTCTGTGCTACAAAAGGAAGTCTGAGCAGTCTGTGGTGCCCTGCTGTGCTCACTGTCAATACTCTGCCCCCATGTCCTCCCTGCTCACTTTTGGGGGTACTGGGATCATCCTGCAAATRGGAAGAAAGTTAATAGTGAAATACATGGGATGCCAAACCTGCATTCCACTTTCTGGAAGCTGATTTTGAAGSACTTCCTTCTTGTCCCTGAGATCACAGCCCTTATGTACCAGATGGATAAGTGATATCAGGGAGAAGGGAGGCATGTTTATCTCACAGACAACATCACAGGAGATTAAACTGCTGCACATTCAGGCCAAACGTAATTCATGTATTTATAGTCAAAGTAATTGAAGGGAAGGTAAGAAAGGAAGAMATTTCCAAGGATTTAGGTAGGTTTGCTGTTGAAAATGGCCACTTTAATATATTGCTTGCCTTTCCACTGAGCTGTGTCAATGGAACCAGAAGTTCCTGGTTTCCAGGTGTTTGTGGGGCAGTGTTGTGGGTGGTTGTTGTTGTTGAGGCTCCCTGTGTTTGTGTGACCCACCTGTGGTGTCCCACAGCTCTGAATGCAGCAGCTCCTGGAGACTTGGSTGTGACCAGGATAACGTGTGAAATGCAAAACCGATTGTGTCAACAGGTCTGATATCATCATGTTCTGAGGAGGGGGATTAATCCATGTGCTACCTCCATGGACCACAKAAACTGCTGTATTATTAATTTAACTTTGAGGAACTTTCACTTGGATTAACAGCCTTTTGCAAGGTAAAAAGTCATTGGTTTCCTGAAAGTACCAAACAGTGTGTTTCCTGTTGGCATTTGTGAGGATTTTAATTAGCTCAARCCATGCAGTGTTCTTCAATTAACTTTGATTATACTTCTGTATAATTTATTTTGAACAATAACTGGAAAATTAGTTTTCATTCAGGAAACAATTGGAGCTCACTGTGTCTTGACCTCCCATATATTTAAGTAATTTTAATGAAGACAGGATTGCATTTTATTAAGGATGAGATGAATGCACTTTGGAGCAGAACCTCTGTCTTTCCCACCCAAAAATGGCTGTAAGAATAATGGTGATGAAACTAGACAATAACAATGGAAAATTAATTAATTTCATTTTTATAGGATTTTATTTAAGAGTTAGCATGCAGATRGTAACAGAAATACAAACTTTTGGAGGCATCCATGCTGTTTGATAATATTTTATCACATATCGCATTTTCTTTGATGCCTGATGGAGAGCATCAGTTTCGGTGCTGCTGGGGAAGATGAAGGACAGCTGGAATGGCAAATAATGTAAGAAGGGATGGTGTTTTCTCAGGGTCCTGATGCTCAGTGCAGCACGTCTGCTGCATTGGGGACACGCAGAAATGGAGTGYGCGCAGCTTTCAGTAGGTGTTCCCATTCTCTATTGCCCCTGCTGTTCCTCCTGTTCTGTTTCTTAGGGAAACTTTGGATTCTTGAGTTGAGCTTCTCTGATCTTGTCAGAACTGCAGGGGATGATGTTCATCACAATCAGCTGGAATCTGCACATCCAAAACTTCTCTGTAATGCATCTTTTTTTTTGGTCTTTTTTTCCCCTCTCATGAGAAAATACTCTAAGACAAAAGGAATGAACTTCTCATCAGARGCACTATAAACCTTTAAAAATACCTGAATATTTTCTACATGGTTGGAAAGCAACAGAGGAGTGAAATAGATGTCATAGTGTGTTTGGTACATGCACTTTGGGGACAAAGCTGTGTTTTGAWAAGTGATTTATGGTTTTGGGAGAAGGGAAGACATAAGGCAGGTTGAAAAGATGCCATGTGTCATTCCCAAGATGGAGAGTAGTGTTTCTGCAGTGTGTAAATTTGCTCTAGATCTTTTAGTGCTATTAAAATGGAAAAAATGAGCTTTTATGCAGAGGTGTAAAAATTTTTTTAAACCCTTTACAATGTCTCAATTCTGAAAGGCCTATTTAGATTTGAATTTGGTTGGTCACAAATTCATCTCAGGTCCAAGCTTATCTCTTGGATAAGCTTGTGTGTTTGTTTTTTAAATTAGTTGTAAATCATACCTTGTTTCACTGATTAAAACTCAGAACAAGGCATGTCACCAGCCTCAGACCTTGCACATGAAATGATGTTCCAGCTGTACTTTGCGCAGTGGGCAGCTGCAGGCTGTCTTTGGACTCACCTGAGGTGAGCTTCTGCAAAGGCCAGGATGGTTCTTGGGAAGATTCAGTGCAGAGACACAGGATTTACTTCAGTCTATCAAATCAAAAAGAAAAAATCAATTGTAACAATAAAAAGCATGCGTGTGGGGCCCTAGAAAGAGGTGTGGCAAAAGGGTGTGCTGCACCTTATCCTAATTTCATAGAGTGGTTGTGAATTTTGGACCATGCAAGCCTGAGTCCTTGTTGAAACATATAAAATTTGGTGATTGTATTCTTTCTCAGGAAATACGCATGCTTTCAGGATACACAATGCAATGAAAGATACACATTTGCAGGAGAATCTTTCTCACAACTGCATTACAAGACAGATTTCCAGCAGTGCRTTTGAAAACCATCCCCAGAAATAGTTTGCTGTGGCTGTCACAYAGCAGCCTGTAAATTCGTAGGCTGTAGATACCTTGGAAGGGAGGCTTTCCAGGCTGGAGCTCATCTGGGTGATTTGCAGCAATGGCTGTGGTTGCCTTAGGAACTTGCTTGCAGTGCACCGGGTAAGTCTGAAGAAAACAAAGTCCCCCTGGAGAGCAGATACCTGAGACTCACTGCCTATTTCAGCAGCATGCTGCCCTTTAACAGCTGTGTGGTCTTTGTGGACAGTTGATTTCTGTTTTAAATGTATTGACTTAAAAAGATAATTAATTGTCTGGAATGAGGTTGGAATTGTCCCCAGATTTTGGGAGAGAGTAATTGTTATAACATTTMGCTTAGACAGCTTTTTATCTTAATTTCCCTTAGCCCCTTACCTTGGGCTCCCTCCCAATCACTGCACGGGCAAATGTCATCTTTGGGAAAGGGACTTGGATTCTTTTTCTTGTGTTTCAGAATGTCTCAATAGAAGGAACTGAGGAARAGGGCAATGGTCAGTGTCAGAAAAGCATTTTCCCCTCCTTGAAAAAACCCCTCTTTTCCATCAGTGTATGCATGAGGCATCTGGATGATGCCTTAAGAACTTACTTTGACTCAAATTGGTCAGACCAGATCAAGCTGGACTAAATGATCACTTGTAGGTCCCTTCCAGCTGAAACAGAAGTAGCTGCTCTCTTTTCTCAAAATTATCAACATGATAATTTTGCATTCCTATTGCAAGAAACATTGTTTAWTTGATGAATGAACATACACCTCAGCAATAACTCTAAACAAAATCTGGGTTCACYCGGTGGTGGGAAATGCTCTTGTCTATACTGCATTTCTTCTACCTGCCTCTAAGGTATAGCAGATAGTCAACTTTTTGGAACAGYTCTTTTAAGCCAGATGGGTTGTTGGATTCACCTTTCCTTGTCTACAGAAAATGATTCTTGCCTGCTTGGTATCTTCCTGTGGTTTAGATTTCATGGTTTTTTTCAAAGCATGGTGACAAAACACAGGCCAATGAAAGGTTTAGTTTCTGCCATCTCAAGCTATTCCCTCTCTCACCCTGCTGACCACAGAATCCCAGAATGGTTTGGGTTGGAAGAGACCTTAAAGATCATCTCATTCCAACTCCTCYGCCATGGGCAGTTRCACCTCCAAACAGACCATGCTGTTCCAGCCCCATCCAGCCTGACCTTGAATACCCCTCACAGGGACCCTGTCCAAAGCAAYGTCTCCTAAAGGCTCTAGGARTGGGAGCATGGCTGGGACAGCTGACTTCAACAGGCTGCAGGGATATTTGGTACCACAGAACACTCTGCCCAGCACAGAACCTGGGGAGCTGGTYGGAAGGCAGGGGGCAGTGACAGGGTGACAGAGCAAGCCAAAATGCCCTGCAGRGAGGGTTAGTCCCTTTAGAGGTGAGACATTGCCCTGTGGCAAATGAGAAATCCCTATGGAACCACTCAGGACATTTCAGCATCCTCAGCAGAGCCATCCCACAGTGTTTCATCTCATCCACTCCCTGCCAGGGAGGCTTCCCTGCTTGGGGTAGGTGYCTCTTAGCCTGCTTGGGGCAGACCCCTCTTTCCCTGCCCTCTGGCAGCCAGACCAAGTGGGAAGCAAGCTCAGCACTTGCCCGGCGTCGCACTCCCTGCTCCTGGTGATTCCACTGTGCCTGTCTGATGCTCTGTGCTCTGAGAACTCTGACCAACATGGTTTTTCCCATGGTGCCCAGCACCCAGAGTGATGTCCCTGTAGGTGTCCTCTGGGTCACTGTCCCCAGCCCAGCCCGGCTCCACTTGGGGTGGGTGGGCGGGCAGAGACTGCCCTAAGGCATCACCCCTCTCTCACGGTGAATATGACCCCAGGCAGAAAGAGGAGCTGCAAAACAAATCTTTAATGACTAAATGGGAATGCAGGAGAGGGCTGGGGCAGGTGGCCTGGATGCAGGTCACTGGCTCARGGCACCTTCTGGCCTGTCTTCTGACATCACCGCCGTCGTCTTTTCCTTGGTGTCTGGGCCACGGTCCTGCGGGGAGGCCTCTTGGCTCGTGGGGGGACTGGCTGGCGCAAGGCTCTTGGCCTGGCTGCTTCCAGCTCTGCAGTTTTKGGGTGCACCCGGATGGTGACAATGCCCGGTGGCTGCGTCTGCAGTGCCTCCTCCTCCGGCTGGGCCCTGCGGGGCGAGCGGGGCCTGGGGGCAGGGGGTGGGCTGGCAGAAGGGGTCAGGTTGGGGGTGGGGGGGACRGCAGGGATGGCATCCTCGCTGTTCCTTTGCTGTGCCTCCACCATCACCTTCTTGGGACGGTCATCTTCCAGCAGGCATTCACAGAACTCGAGGAACTCGTCGAGGTCTTCGGCAGTCAGGCTGGGGACATTGGCAGCCAAGATGGTGTCTTCATTGTCTGCTTGCTGCACCATCTCCGCTTGCTCATTTAGGCAGCCACTGTCCTCCAGGTACTCAGAGAGCTCTTCCAGGAGAGCATCCAGGGTGGGACTGGTGGGGCTRTTGAGGGCAGCATCCTCGCCCAGCACAGTATCAGGCCAGGCAAACAGGTGGGTGTTGCTGCTGTCCCCTGCCTCCTCAGGAACAGCCTCTGCAGCAGCATCGGGGCCCTGCCCAGGCAGATCCGTGGTCACCACTGCTGAAAATGGAACCCCAAGAGATTGAAGCTTTCCTCAGCTCAACTCCCTGTGCGTGGGCTTTGCCAGCCCCCAAAACTCACCTTCGGACTCCATGGTAATTGTGCCAGCCGGTAGAGCCAGGGCAGGTTGGTGGTGGACGTGGAACATGCCAGAGCCTACRGGGTAAAGGGGCTCTCCCTGGACCGCAGCTCTCGGCTCGTGGGGCAGAAGGGTCCCCATCACCACGTGCTGGACCCAGCCGTAGCCAGGGGGACAGAGAGCAGCCCCGAAGGGCAGCTGCACCATCTGGGGAAGATGCACCACAGGGGGAAGTGGCACCACCTGCCCCAGGTGCTCTGGGACCCCCTGTCTGGTGGTGACCGGGACCAGCTGGTGGGCGCCAGAGTGCAGCTGGACAGGCTCAGAGGACAGTGGCAGCCTGGGGACAGAGGGCAGCTCCCAGGCAGCTCCCAGGGCAGGGAAGCTCACGCCAGGCACCTTCACCACTGTCACCTGGAGAGGGAACCTCTCTGTTGGGGGAAGCAGAGAGGGGTGATGGGGTGAGACACTGGCAGGCAGAGCTGGCTGGGGGTACCTGGGGGGCAGGAGCCCCAGGARGAGCAGGAGCCTGCTGCTGTACCTGCCATGGTGCTTGGGCAGCCTGGGCACGGCTGGGGACAAAGAGCCCTYGGGGGTTCTGTCACCAGGGCGACTGTTGTTGGGGCACACAGCATCCTGGGGGTTCCATTGCCAGGGCTGTTCCCCACAACACCCACCACAGCTGGTGTGGGGCCGCAACGGGAGCGGGCCCCTCGTCAGCGCCCACGGCCTCCAGTGTGAGGAGGTGCGGGTGTGCCTGGCATGGAAACCCCATTCCCAGGCAGGCCTGTCCCCAGGGCCAGCACCAACACTGCCGCCATCCCCGGAGCAGCCCCCCGGGAGTGCCCTGTTGTTCCCAAAGGGAACCGTTCCCYGTGGGATGGCCCAGGCCCAGGCAGGGCCCCTCAGGGCCTGGTACAGAGAGAGCTGCCCCTTCCCCGCTCACCTGCCGGGCTCCATCGGCCGTTCTGGCGGTTGCCGGACTCCAGTTCCACATCCAGGGCGGTTGGAGAGCCCCTGCCCAGCCCCACTGGCCCCACAGGCCCCATTGGCCCCACAGCCCGGCCACCCCACGCACCCTTGGGGCACCTTGGGCACCACTCSTGCCCCACTGCTGCTGCTCGGGAGCATGGCGATGGCTCTGGGCCCAGGCCCACCCAGGGCAGCCAGGAGCTTCCAGGTCAATCCCTCCTTCCCCTGCTGGCCTTCACTGCTCAGGGGCGACAYTAGGTTTGTTCTTTAAATGATCCCAAAGAGAGTTTTCCTGTGGGAACAGCTGTCCTTATGGAACTGTGGGAGGGAACGGAGAGGAATGTGACCCCAGTTCAAACACATCTCTGCCGAGTTTTCTGAGCTGCTGAGCACAATCCTGCCCGAGGTTAAACACAGGCTTTGATGGTTGATTGCTCTGAAGCCAACTGCAGAACTGGTGACAGTTCCCATTTTGTCTCAGGCTGATGTTGGCCAAAATCAGGTTTAAAGTAGTGTGGAAGGGCATTACAACACATTCTTTCTGCAAACATTTTAGCAAAATGGTGTATTATGATAGAGTAAGTTCTGTTTTATTTGTGTCTTGACTTCACGCCTCGAACGAAATTGATTTTCAAATGGACCTCAAAGTTTAAATAACTCAAAGCGTGATTCTTCACAGCCAGAATACAGAAGATCTTTGGTCTGATCTGCCATTAAATCAAAGGAGGACGTGCTGTAAAATACCTTGGGAAATGTAGATTATTTTGGTTTTTCCTGTTCTGGATGGTGTATTGGATAAATCCTGCAGTGGTTTGGTGCAGAAACCCAAGTTCAGATTTYTGCTGTACCTCTGAACTCGCAGAATGGTTTGATGTTTTATTTCATGACAGCAAAGGTAAAGAAGTTTTGCCTGTTTGGTGGGGTGGGTTATATGTTTCTGGTGTTTTTTTATTTTATTTTACTTCTTTATTACGCTTGAACCTTGAACTATACAGAAAAACCTGGAGAATATTTTGGAGTAGGTTTTGTGCAGCTGTGAGTCTGTGGTTTTCTTAAATTTTATTTTCTTGGCTTTTGATTTTGATTTTGTTGGGCTTTTTTTAGAGCCAGAGCTCTGTAAAAAGGGTCTGGAGGACAAATCTTATGAGGAACAGCTGAGGGAACTGGGAAGGGGGCTCAGCCTGGAGCAAAGGAGGCTCTGGGGGGACCTTGTGGCTCTGCACAACTCCCTGACAGGAGGGGACAGCCGGGGGGATCGGGCTCTGCTCCAGGGAACAGGGACAGGACAAGGGGAAACGCCCTCAGGCTGGGCCAGGGGAGGCTCAGGTTGAAYATTAGGGAACTTTTTCTTGTGATGAGGAGTGTAAAACATTTGCATGGCTTGCCCAGGGCACTGGTGGAGTCACCATGTGCCAGAACATGTGTGGTTGTGGCACCTGGGGACATGATTTGGTAGTGAACGTGGTGGGACTGGTTGAGGGTCGGACTTGGTGACCTGGAAGGTCTTTTCCAACCTTACGGATTCTGTGATGATTCCAAAAAGATCTTCAGTGCTTCCACAGCAATGTTTGGATGGTTTAGAATTAYCCTTGGAAAGACTTCCTTTGATTTGCAGAGTACTCAAGTACTGCAAGTACTCAAACATCTTTGGAAACCAAATCTGGCAGTTTGGATATCRCCAGAAGTTATTCTGATTTTCCAGTATCTCATAATAAAATCGCGGGATGTCACAACTGAAAAKACTGTGTAAGTCCATCATGAAGATACAACCTTGTAGAAATCCTCATCTATTATTTCACTGAGTTRCACATCAAAATTCATAACTGTCAAAAACATGACTGTGAGCCACAGACCTTACTCTGACATCAGGTAGTGCRCCAAATACATCCAAATGCCATATACTTTTCCTGGGAATGAAAAGAAAAAAAAGCCTGCTGCATTGTGCAAAGATCATCTTTGATGATGATGAACTTGCAGTAAGATTGAGTATATGTATGAAATACTGGACTTTTTTTAGGATGTCTTTTCCTAGAGTTGAAGAAAACAATGATGACATAAAAAACTCTGTTGGAAGCACTGAAAGTTTCGAGAAAAAGGGATGATACATTGTAAAGCAAGTTGATAAGGAAATGATGAAAATTTTTGAACTTCAGACCCTACAACACTTTATTTAGATTGAATTTATAACTCAGGATTTAGGACTGTGAGTATAGTATATTTTTTTCTTTCCTACCTAGATCTCTCCTTCTCTTTCAATTCCAATGTCAGAATTGGTTAGGAGCCTCTAAAGATTKCACAGCATCCTGTTTAAAAAGCTGACCTGGGCCAGCTCCAGGAAAAGAGTTGGCTGTGAATTTGCAAAGTGGCTTGAATAAACTAAATTCTCTCCAAAATGAATACTCAGTCAAATTCTCCAAAACGAATACTCATACATGCAGCAGAAGTGGTGTTTAACATCACATCATCAAGTCTGGCAAATTAAATACTTTATTCTTTTTTCTTCTCACCTCTAAGAAAGCTTTATCCTTCCCCTTTGTTTCCCTTTTCTGGGTCTCCTAGTCCTAAAGCTTAAATACACCTGTCARTGCTAAAGGCTCTTTGTAATGGCTTTGATTCCACATTATGTGCCAGGTCATCTCTGTAACATTAAAGCAAACAACTCTCAATGGTGTAGAAAACACAGTGAGTGGCCATCACAGTGATGTGGGGATTTAGAGTTTTGTAGACTTGTAACAGTTAGCAAAGCAAGGCCCTAAGTAAATACTTCCACAAATAGAAAATGATAAAGGAAAGAAGTTATTTGGCAGAGATAATATTGTGCATTGTTTGTAGATGGCTTCTTACAAGGAAAAAGGGATTAACTTAAAGTTACAGCCTCCAGGTTTGCCTGCTTCTTCTGAAAAGACAAATATAGCTGTGGTTCACTCAGCTGCAGATAGTTTTTTATTTGGTTAATAAACAGAAGTGTACCCAAAACTCTGGTTTAAAGAACAAGCAAGCAAAAAAAAAAAAAAATCCCCAAAACCAAACCCTAACAAACTAAGATATTCATGAACACTTGCCAGGAAACCATTAATATTTTTTTTTTCGATTGTGATTTCTGCAAATACTTTGATTATTGCAGTGCCTGGATACTAGTTTCCTAAATGTAAATTTTATGCATTCATTAGGCACCATTAAGCATTTCTTCCCAGACACACAGATTAAGCATTTCAATGTGCTTTTCTAATTGCATTTAAAAAAAAAATCAAGCTGTAAAACTGCCTGGAGTCAGTTCTGTGTGTATCCACACATGTAGCTCTCATTAATGCCAGTGAGAGTTAAATGTAGAGGGAAAAAGAATTAGACCTGGGATAGACCTTATTAAAATGTGGGTAGGTGTTTAAACTTCAGTCTATACTGGGTAGCAGAGAAATGCCTAAAGAATTCTGGTGTAGATCCAAGGCACAATAATAATTCCCCAAAGTCAGCATGTGAGGATTCATCCTGCTTCCGTTCAGCCACGTTCACAGGAGCTAACAAGTGCCTTTCATTCTGCATTTTCCCTTGGGGATGTGCCTGYCCAGGAGCTGGGGCAGCAGGGCACTGGCACCGGTGGTGTCACCTGGGCAGCTTTGGGCAGCTGAACTCTTTTCCTAGCCAGGGGCATCACTCCTTGCCCAGACTGGGACCAGGTCTGCCTGGATATTGTTCAATGTCTCCCTGTTCAATTTGTGCTCAGGTAGATGAAGCGCTGATTGCGTGTTGCAGGAGGGCAAAGAAATCACCTGCTGACATTCAGAGGCTGCAAGGCAGGCCCTCAGGGACCTCATCTCCCACCTCAGTGAGATTTGGGAACCCAAAATCATTGCTGGGCCTGTGCTGGTGGGGTAATTTGGTGGATGCAGTCCATTATAGATCATGTGGCTTCTGTAATACCTCTTCCAGTGGGGCTTTTGAATCCTCACTGGATTCTTAAAAAAACAAGTAATAAAGCTTCTTAGACAGGATCAGGTTTGCAAATTCAAAATTTCGGGTTCTGTCTGGTAGAGTAAGACTTGCTGCAGGTATTAAGCTGAGTGAGCCAGCTAAAGGATTGAGATCGGTGCCAAGATTTTTACAAGGAATCCAGATTTTTTTCCTTTTCACAAGGAATCCAGAATGCTGTCTTTCTTCCTCAGGCTTGTTGGTATAAGTGAAGGCAGGAGCTCACAGATGGTACCCAAAGCTCTTCAGCACACATGAAATTAGTATCCCAGCACCCTGACAAAGCCGTGCAGTGCAAAGGGCGAGTGAAGTGCCTGACACAGCTCAATATGAGAACYTGCAAAAAGCACAGGCAAAGGGAACAGGCTGGAAGGAACAGACGATTATCAGCTGGGTGTTTGGGAGTATTTTTTGTTGCGATTTATTATTTATGTTGGCTGCTGCTGCCATCTACAAGGCTTCTGCAGCACTGTCAGTCTCTGCCCAGGGAGAGGAGAGTGTGGCCAGAAGAGAAATGYGTGGAGCCTGCAGCTGGTGAGCTCAGCTTTGGGGCAGGAAGGGACCTGTCAGCAGAACAGAAGGCAATGGCTGGAAATCCAAGTGTCTCAAGAGAGACTTCCTAAGGGAAGGTGAGAACATTAAGACCAGCAGTTGGTTGTGTTAAGTTTGGCTGATTCATGAACTAAGTAGGAGAACCAGCCAAATGGATTTATTGCCTTGTGTTAGTGGGATGGAAAAGAAAAGAGCTTTTTGCCTTCATATAGAGAGGGGGGAAAAAAAAGAAAAAACAACACTTCTTCCTGCCTACCAAGGAAGTCATCCAGAAGGACGTTGAGAACAACAATTTTTGGGTCAAAAAATCTGGCAAATAGTCTTGGAGAAGTGAAACAACTTGTTTTTGTGTCCAGTTTCTGGCCACAAGCTTGTGTCTGGTAACCAAGCTGGAGTGTTACCAACGTCTGTTAGGCTTTGTCCAGCATTTGTGTGTGTCTCCAAATCCCACCTGTCATCTTACAGTGGAAATSCAGCAATGCTAGGATCTGAGCAGGTTATGGCATGGGCATGGGGTTAGGGACAAGAGCAGGAACACAGAAGTTGATGGATGACTCCTGCTTGTCCAGGGAAGAATTACTGTTACTGAGCAAGAGTGAATGACACAAAATCTGGAGAGCTAACAAGAWGTTACTGTTGTATGAGATATTGCAGGTGGTTTCAGGTTAATAAGCTTATTCAGTAATCAAGAAGGTGGCTAAAAGTTACTCACTTGGTAAACAGAGTAGCATTTTGTAGTGGTGCAGGTTTGATTCCTGCTCTGTGAACATGTCTGCAAATGTGAAGAACCATGACAGAGTTTTTTGAGAAACCACAATCTTCATTTGAGAAACCTCAGTCCTGAGGGCAAAGAATGAAAGCCTGCCCAAAGCACAGCCTGACAAGTGCTGGGGTAGATCCAGGGGAAGTGTTTCCTACACTTCCTATATCACTGAGTATCCAGAAACTGCCCCTATTAGCAGGAGCCTTTGTCCTACCCTGGGTCTGCATCCACCCCAGCAGGACATCAGGACAGCCTGGAATGAAGTGGTTGCCAGTAACACTTGTGTCTTGGTGCAGGCTGTTCCAGGGGARCAGAGGTTTAACCCAGCTGTGCCAGGGATCCTGTGCTGGGATCCACATGGTTTGCACTCTGTGTCACCAATTAGGAGTGATGGCTGTGGCTCATCCCAGAGGAGCTGAGAGGAACAGCACCTGGAAATCCATCTCCTTTGGGCTGGTGCCAGAATGGTGGCTCATTCTGATTGTGCAAGATTGACACCTTGCCCTGAGCATTTAAGTGGCTGGTCTGTGGTGTGGGAGCTGGGGGCTGCTGTGCTCTGCCCAGCACTTGGGCCAGGCTGGGGACACAAGGGGATACTGAGAATTTGTTTCAGTGAAAAGGGTTCTCAATTCTCCAATAGATTTTGAAATGCAGGGGCTGAAAAGCTTCACAAGGCAGTTTTATTGTTTAATCAAATAAAGCTGTGCTCTAAAAAACAAAAAAAAAGAAACCCCCCCAAAAAAGGAAGTGTAATTATTAGTCGTTTTCTGTCTTGGGATACCAAATTAGAGCAATTTTCAATAGRCAGTTATTTCAGGCAGTTATAGGCAGGATCCTTTGTTTAAAAAAATGTTTAAAAAGGGAAAATAACATTATGTAAGGACTGTGACCTCCTCCCCCCGCATTGTTCTTGTTTGGAGGTGCATTTGAATCAGACTCAAAAGACAGAGAATAAAGGAAGATTAAAATACACCATCATAGAACAATGTGAATTTCACATTTTTATTAAGTGGAGCCAGCACAAATTCTGGATATTTCCAGTTTCATATTAAAAAATATTTTAAAATCTTCAGTGGATATAAATAGCATTTAACTCCTTGTGTTGGACCTTGCTGAGGTGCCATATACTGCTGCTGCCTTCTTCATTCTTTGCTTTTCACATCATGTGCAAATGATGGAATTAGCAACCTGTTAACTTGCTGCCTTTCAGATTTATGTAATTATTCCCTTTTGGTATGCTAGTGTTYCATGCTGATGCTTTAAATAGTAGTGGACACATTTTGTATTGTTTCCCTGTAGTCATTAACATTTAATCTAACTGCAACTACATATAGAACTGACATTTATTTGCCATTGCCAATTTAGGCTGTCTGTAGCCCCTTAGTTTCTTTTATTAACAAGGAACTAAAACAACCATTAAAAAAAATACATAAACCAGTAAAGCTTACTGTTAGTCTCCTGTGAACTTCAACTAAGATATTATTTATAAAGCAAAGCAAGCCATCAAATCATTTTTTTTTTTGCTTCCATTTAAAGTGCAGTTAAGTAATGCAGTAAATATTAAATCCATTGATGTATGCTTTATATTTTATCATATTCAAAGTGATCCATGCACAATTAGTTTTGTTTGAATTAAAGTCTAAGAATTATAGTGTTCATTTAAATGCAATACTGTTAGAAAAAAAATCAGAGACAACCTAATGTTTTCTCATTCTTTCTATGTAGTTAATTTAATGCCTAATAAAATTATATGTTTTTCTAATTTTTACAAATAGCAATTTATGACTTAGGCCCTATGTTTGCTCACTGAGCTGAGGCAAGTCTGGAAATGAATCCCTGGAAGTAGAGGATGAAGTTTTCTGTAATTTTAAAATGCTTTTAAACATAAATTTATTTGTTTATTTTCTAAGCAATCTGCTGAGTCAGCTGTCTGYAAATTAACTTATGAAACAAGCGACCATGATTTGCTGGAGGGTGAATTTTGGGAACACAGGACTTGGCACTTGGGAGCACTGCCAAACAAACTTTGTGACCCCAGCTGGTTTGTGCATCCTTG
>NW_026624095.1:176384-177548 GCF_030028575.1 Malurus melanocephalus | reverse complement strand
AAAAGTCGCCATCACTTTTAGTCACAGTGAACGGTGAATCACTGCAGAGTGTCTTTTCCGTGGTGTCACTGCCTCCTACCGTGCAGTGCCTTATAGGTCGTGATGTACTTTCACAATTGGGGGTTGTACTCACTAATGAGCACCCTTTGGGCTAACTGCCATTGCTTGGGYCTTCCCTATCCCGCTTACTTGGACTACAACCTCTCCAGTGTGGGTTAAGCAATGGCCATTAAAAAGGGAAAGCCTCACACATGCCCATAGGATGGTGCAAGAGCACTGCAACCAAGGGCACCTAAAGCTCTCCACCAGCCCACGGAATACCCCCATACTTGTCATTCAAAAGAAGTCAGGCAATTATCGCTTGCTGCAYGACCTGAGAGCGGTCAACRAGCAGATGGAGCCCATGGGAGCTCTGCAGCCAGGGTTACCTAATCCTGCTATGCTGCCTCGWGACTGGCCCTTGTTGGTATTAGACCTGAGGGATTGCTTTTTCACTATCAAATTACATCCACGGGACACTAAAAGATTCGCATTTACACTACGAGCCCTCAACAGGGAAGCACCTGACCAGCGCTTTGAGTGGGTAGTTTTGCCACAGGGGATGCGCAATAGCCCAACTCTGTGTCAGATTTATGTTGACAATGCGCTACGTCCCATCCGCAAAGCCTGGCCAGAGATGGTGGTGTATCACTATATGGATGACGTCCTGTTCGCCCAAAAGCAGTCATTTTCTGATGCTCAAATACGAACCATCTGCAAGGTACTAAGGGCACAARGTTTARTARTTGCTCCGGAAAAGGTCCAACTTACATTGCCATGGAAGTACCTGGGATGGTCTCTCACAAACAGCATAGTTACACTGCAGAAACTGTGCCTAGGGACTAAAATAACTACCTTACATGAGGCACAAAGGCTGCTTGGGGACCTACAGTGGCTAAGGCTGATGGTAGGGATTCCCAATGAACTATTGGACGAGCTGAGGCCTCTCCTTAAAGGCACAGACCCTGCTGCACCAGTAACTGTTACCAAGGAGCAGCAAGAGGTCCTAAGTCAGGTRGTGAACTGTRTTACAGCTGGAAGGGTTCACAGAAGGGATCCTGACCTTCCCATAAGTCTGACCATATGGTGTGGAGTAAAGTATCTGTTAGGAGCATTAACACAACG
>NW_026624095.1:21530-174189 GCF_030028575.1 Malurus melanocephalus | reverse complement strand
GAGCGCCCGCGAGGCCGTGAGAAGCCACAATATAACTCTATGGCGAGGGTAGTCAGCGCGAGCCCCCTGCAACGGCAGAGCTACCTTATAAGGAAATTTAGAGCGTTAGTAAGAGCTTCTGTACGTTAAGTTACCGTTATTCCTGTTACAAAAAGCGTTACGTCTAACTGCCGCCRCCATTACGAGCCAAGGGTATAAAAAGCCACGGCTTCYGTTAATAAAGCGGATGAGATAGCACGTACAACCAAGTCTACGAGGTCGTTTATGTGTCTCTCTCCGTCTCCTTGCAAAATGGCCGCGCCAACAAAAAGCAGGGAAGAGCCACCCACCAATTTAATTTGAAATTTGAATGCAATCAGATGGTAAAAGYGAGCTGTGACCTCACAAATAAGCGAAAATTCGGAGGCTTGCTCAATCACTGTCTGTTCTTCCTTTTTAAATCTAGCACTGTTTTTCCATCTGGATAAGCATGTGAATAAATAACCTACCTTCCCTATCCAGACCTTTCAGTGTTCTCCCCTGTACATGCACAGCGATCAGAGAAAAAGATTATGAAAGGTGATTAATTARTCATTATCAAGTATGATTATCAAATGGTGCCCAGGGTTTACTAGGAATATTTTGCCCTACAGGGGAGAAAAAAAACCCCAGAAACTTCTTGCTTGGTACAGGGTTTATTCCATAATCTCTCATAGTAACTAGAAAGATGAGGGTGTCCTTCTTGAGAAGTCTGCAGACCTGGAGAGCCAAAGTTTGGGTGTTTGTGAGGGCACTCACTCCTGCTGCTGGGCTACCTGAGTTTCTCCTCCCATGCTTGAAGAAACATGTTCACTTCCTTAAAAAGAGTGTTAGARGAAAAGAAGGTCTGATAGATGGTTTCATTAGGAAATTAAATGAGTAATTTCTTGGCATCTGGGCTGGGAATAAGTGTAATATTATGTAACACACACATGATTCCTAGTCTGGAATAGGTCTTTCAGAAGTGCAGGAGATGGTGTTGAATTTAACTCCCCACTGCTATCCCCATTACAGTTATGCAGCCTTGTGGCCCCATGTGTAGGAGTTGCCTTTAACAGAAAAACGTCCCTTGTCTTTGTGTTAAGCAGAGCTTCATCTTTGTAGGGCTCTGTCTGGGCCTTTTCTTGGTCTTCCTGGAAGTTTGTTTAACTTGTTTAGCTGCTACAGCCATTACCTAATGAGAAGATGACCATGAATGTCTTGTTCTATCTTTTGCTTAGCTCTGTGAAATGTTGTGATGTGGTGCTTACTGTTACATAAATTGCCTAATAATAGGCAAAAATATAATAGTCTATATAGATTGAACTACATTTGACCCTGGAATAAAATGTAGGATAGAGGGACAGGGAAGACAGTAAAGCCTTTTAAATTATACTAGAGGCCTCATTCCTATAAACCACTCCATGTGGTCAGTCACTGGTCACCACAGAAATGCAGCCTTGGGACTGGTCAAAACCAGAGTTGGGGATTGCAAGGAGAACAAGGGAGAAATATCCATTGTGTTAAAATGTGCTATGTATAGGGAATTTGGTTGAACTGCAGAATTATAAACCAGGGACATGAGCAATATTTAGGGTATGTTAGAAAGTGCATCAGAATAGTATTAMATGGACCTTAGAGGGGAGGGAGAAAACCAACATCATGCTTCTCCTTGAGAAGAGAGGAAAGCAGTCATCAGCTTACACTGTAAACCTTTGTCTTCTCCTAAAGGAAGGTGTGATAACACCAAAAATAAGGTGTAGTTACTGGTAAATACATGGACTCAATTTTAACTATATTTCTGAAGATTTTTCTATAATATTATTTTATTATTCTCTTTTATTTTTCTCCCTGTAATAAGCAGACCTGAGCTAATAATAATTTTGTTATTAGACTGTTATTTGAGATCTACAAAAATGAGGGTTTTTTAACCTGTGAGGTGTTTGTTTAACCCATGTAAATTGCACACGTTGTAGCTCAACAGACTGAGGGGTAGCTTAGATTGTGATCTGGAGGCAACAGGACTCGGGCAGCACAGTATTTTATTTCTCCCTCTTGGAGATTGTTGCATGAACCAGGGAAAGAAGATAAAGAAAATATTTGTAAGTGGCAGGATGAGAGATTGAGAATTCATGGCTGCTGAGTATGTTTACAGATGATTAGTAACTCTTCCATAGCACTTTCTCACCCTTCTGTACCCCAAGAGTGTGTATTTAAGCAAATATTAGTAGGGTACCATTGACATAACTAATGTGACTAATTTCATTGTTAGTAAGAAGAATGAAAACTGAGTACAAMTTTCAAAGCAAAAAAAAAAAGTCTCTGCAGAGCTGGATGAAATTATCTTGGAAATAGTAATATATTTATATTTATTTGTATGTCTTTAAAAAATGATATGTATTCACAGTAGTCCTATTAACATATCAGTAACAGCTGGAAATACTCTCCAGCCTTGATGTGAATTAGAAATCATGGGGGAAGATGCGAGAGCATTCCAGTTCAGCATTTAGATTAACAATTTCAGACAGCTTGAACCCATACCCTAGGAACAAATCAAAGACATATATAATTTTTTGTTCTACACAATTCATATATTACTTTACTGTGTCAGAGTTTGTTCAGGTTATTTAAATAGAATCCTTCTCTTGTCAAGTGTCCTGTATTAAACAACAGTTACATGCTGACATCCATTAAAGAGGAAAGATTTCATCAGATGTTTGCTATTGCATCAGAAGGACTTCGCTTTGGGGAGTTAAATGTTGCAGAAATTAACTCAGTTTAATTAAATGTTGCAGAGATTAACTTGGCATTTCTAGTCACCTCTGTAACTGCACTTTTGGTTTGTAAATTCTTTAATTTCTGGGTGAAAAAAAAGAGTTTTTAATGTTTGAAAYGCAAAATTCTACACAGTTAACTCAAAATAGGTGTTTTGTTTCAAAATTGAACCAAAAATGGAGAAATATATTCTATTTTATTATTTTTTTCCATTATAATGAGAAAGTAATCATGCAGGGTCCTGTCTTGTTATTTCAAACCTTCACATAAAAACACCCAAATTTCCAGTCAAGCGTGCTCTCTTTTTCTGAAAAATTTTGAATTGGCTTACTTCAAGTGATTTTGAAAGACTAATAGAAGTCTCAAGCAATTAAATTCATACAAGTTCATGAAAATTAACTGAAATCTTGTGTATGAGTGATGCTTCCTGAGTAAGATGCTGTGGTACAAGGTTAGTGAGAGCCGTGGGCAGATTCTTCTGTGGCAAGAGCCTCAGCTCACCTAAAAACCTGAACATCCATGAGACCCTAGCCATAAGAATTAAGTATTCCACTATTTTTTAAGCGTTTCAGCAATGGGTAACAGCCTTTTATCTTTTCCTTCTATAGTGAGGAGGAAGGGGGAAGATATATATAAAATTCTCTATTAATAAATCAGTAGAAAAGAAACATTTTTCTTAGCATGCAAAGCTGTTCCTGCTCAAAACAAAAATCTTCACATCAGTATCTTTGAAGCAAAATGTTTATTTTCAATGCACCACAAAAAACTAATGTCATTCTTTTTGCTTTAGCCTGAAATCTGGTTCCTTAAAGTATTCTGGTTCTCCACAAGTGTTGAGATCATGCATCTCAGGCTTTCACAGTGTCTGTGTGTCAGGTTCCTCCTCTAGGCTGTGTGAGCTCTTTGGCTCACTAAGAGTATCCAGTAACCATAAAAATTTCATTTTTTTATCACATCTTCAGGCTAATTTCAGTAGATGAGGGAAGTTAGATAACTAGTAATAAATGGAACGAGATGGATTGTTACATCATGAAATACAGCATGTCAAGGTAAGGAAATGCCATCCATGGGAAGTCAAAACAATAAACACCTATTTTGAGAAGAGAAAGATGCTATCAGTTTAATAGCTCATAACATCTCATAATTTTATGGTTTCACAATGAATATCATCAAAGATAACACAGCTTCATGAAGCAACATTTAAAAAACCTTGGTAAGCACTTTGGAAAAGTTCATATTGCATCCTTCCTTGTTCCATAGATGTTCCTGCAAATCTTTGCCAAAGACTTTTTAGCTTTAGTTTCATGTCCTCTATGTTGTTTTCGTTCAGTTGCCAAAAGGTGAAAGTTCTTTCTCTTGGCTTAAGAAGTAAGGCACATCCATACTTATGTTCCTTTGAAATCCAGACAGGACAAGAGTCAGGCCATTTTCAGGGAGAAAAATTTTCTCTTTTAGTCTTTGAAGCAAAGGTGGGACGCAGGGTGTTGTAAGGAGATATCACTTCAGTTTGAAGGTTAAATATGTAGGGTCCTAGACTACATTCTCTTCTGTGCATGTCCCTTTAATATCTCTTCTGATACTAATGTTCTGCTGGAAAAGAATTTATGCTAATACTAAGGTTTGGGAATATCTAATGTTTAGAGGAGTTTGACCAAATTTGTGGAATTCTTCATGAGAAAGATAATTATATTCATTCATTGCCCAAATTCAGTAAAAACTGCCAAGTGTGCTTTTRTTTATTTCTTTAGCATACATGAAGGCAAACGTGCTAGGGGTGCAAGGAAGAAATACTTGAGAAAAGAAAAGAGAAATTAGGTGCAGTTAATTTTTTACCTCCTCTGTCTGCCTCTACTCCTTTCCTTGGGATTATGTAAGATATATCTCATCTTCCTGGTGATCAGTGACAGGACCCAAGGGAATGGCCTGAAGCTGTGCCAGGTTCAGGTTTAAGAAGGTTTAAGTTGGATATCAGGAAAAGGTTCTTCACCCAGAGGGTGTCTGAGCACTGGAACAGGCTCCCCAGGGAAGTGGTCACAGCACAAGCCTGGCAGAGTTCAGGAAGAGTTTGGACAACATTCTTGGGCACAGGGTGTGACTCTTGGGGATGGTTCTGTGCAGGGACAGGAGTCAGACTTCAATGATCTTTGTGGGTCCTTTCTAACCCAGAATATTCTGTGATTCTCTGATTCTGTAACAAATCAGTTTTTAGCTTGACTAGTGGCAATCCAGACATGCAAACAATATTATTTCTCTCTGAGAATAGTTTTTAATTAACCAGTTTGTTCAGAGATTTTTGTCAAGGTGCCTGGTAACCTTACATCTTTTCAATTTAGAATTATTATAAGATAGTGGTAAGATTAAAAAAAAAAAAAAAAAAAAAAAAAAAAAAAAAAAAAAAAGCAGGCAACTCTGAGAACAAATCTGCAGCTTTATGGAAATCTGTCAAAAATTAGTGTTGAAAAACTGTTTCAGAATCCATTCCATAACAAAATTCCTGACATATTTTGCATGCTAATCACAGATATCAAATTGCCCTAAATACATTAGTCAGGCTTATCCTCTAGCTTACAGGTATTTGAAAGTTTTAGTTTCCTCCTTTTAGGTCTGTACTTTAATAAAGTTTCTTAGAAGCTTGCATTAGTAATGCAGGATTGTGGTAATTTTTTAATATATATTTAAAAGTTTCCCAATTTCTTTAGCAGTTCTCAGGTGGGCAAGTCTATGCACACTATCAGAAATAATCATCATTACTGCAAAATCAAAATGGATAATAAAGCTGTGTAATATTTATTGCTCTTACATCTGTAGAGATGAAAAATGAACATTCAAAAGCCCTTAGTGTAGAGGTCGTACAATGTTAYTTTTCATTTATATCAATGGAGAACAGGCCCTGGAGAATTTATTTCTGCAGAAAACATGCAATGTACAGGAAATATGCAAATATCCTCATTCTGTTAAAAATTTGTACATTGCCTTTCAACCTAAAAGAGGTTAGAAGTTTTAAAACTTTCACAAAACAACTTGTAAGAGCAGCTTAGTTCTGAGTTGCAGTCAATTTGCCAGATCTTCATTGTTGTGACACTTTGAGTGTTTTACAATAATTTAGTTTATTTTAAGGTGCTGTAAAACAGACAGATGAAAAGACTTAAGTTGTTAAACTAAATTTTATTTCTGTTGGAGTGCGTGATGGTTATGCATTCACTTTGTAAAGAAAACTAAGAAAAATCACTGAAACTAAAGGGAGAATTTATTTGAATGAAGCATGTAGTACTGTTTTGAATAAATACAAGTCTTAAATGTTTCAGGCTCTGAGGGTTAGGAAATAACTCATATGATCAATTTAATTTCTTCTCAAAATATATTAATGGGGACCAAGCATAAAGTAGAAAGAAGACAACAAGGATGGAATAAATACTTGTATATGTGTCTGCCTCCCTGAGTAGAAACTTGTAAAGTCAAGGTGAGCTAAAATTTTTCTGCTTATTTATAATAGACCTTGCATAAATTGGCCTGTCATGTTTGAGGCGATCTATTAAGTTTCTCTTTGATTTATTCTGCTCTGCCAGGTTCCCTAATAGTATCACCAAAGCAGGGCTGTGGCTCATCTTTTCAAGGATTTTCTGGTTTTTGCAATTGAACTGCAGTGATAATAGCAGTGACTGTTCGCTGGTTTGAAATGTAACCCTGTTAAATATCAACCAAAGCCTTCCACAGAAGGCTGCTGTGTTCTGCTGATGCGTGACTTTGCTGTTTACAGAAAACTGACTGGATGTTTCTGGCTGTTTACAAAGTGGTTCTGAAGGTTTACTTAGCAGTGGTCTGCTTTCTACAAAGTGGCGTACACGATTTCTGACCGCATTTGATTTTTTTTTTTTTTTTGACTTCTATGAAAAGGGGGACCAGTTTAACTTTAATTAGGCCTGTGTCTTGGAAGAAAGAATAATTCCTTTCTAGAGAAATTATCTTCTGGGCATTTACAAAGGTTTTAGATTTGTTGTCACCTTCCTCAGCTTTGGATCCCACAGATGACCAGAATGGGGCTGTTCCATGTCTTATTTTTATATTTTATTACTTGTGTTTGGTGGGATCCAGTATTATTAGAAGGTCTTCAGTATACAAGAAGGTGAGAGCAGCACACATTTTCTGACCACTTTCACCATATCATCCATAAGAACCAATTGTAATAGTTTATGTCTTTTTCTTAGATTGTTCTGAAATGTAATCATACATGTCTAGTGATAGATTTTATTCCTTAAAAATACTTCTTCATTAGACTATATTTTTTTCCCCTTAAGTTTATTCATCAGTTCACAACTCTGTGGCATGATACCAGAGCTGGCCTCTCCTAATATGTCATCTCCTGTACCTTCTCCTGCAGGATCAAGTAGAAGTGGCCCAGATCACAAGGAAAAAACCTCATTTTGAAAAACAAAAATGTTGAATGACTTCATTGCATTGTAGGAAATACCTAACTCTTATATCTTAGATAATATGAATTTTTTGTTTCACTGAATTGAAAGTCTTTATATAAATTAAGGAAATTATAAAGTGAAAATCAAAGCACACCTGCATTGTTTGTTATCCCATCTCTGATTTCCTGCTGACGAAACTCAGCTCTTTGAGGTGGAGAGAACAGGCTAGAGGCCATCAGAATTTTATTTAAAAGAACCTATCAGTCTTATTAGGTCAGGACTGTAAAATAAAGCTAGGCAATTTTATACGTTGTGAGAAAATTGTTTTAGATTATTTCAGTACTTCAGTGTTCTGTTTAAAAATTTTAAAATTTCTGTATGAAGAGGTTTGGAACATCTCTGTTCTTGGATAGCTATTTTGAGATATATTTAACTGACAAAATGTGACAGACAAATCCATAATCTCATTTTAAAATTTTGGTCTTTATTATCCTTTATTCCTTGGATCTGACCAATGAAAGCAAATTACTTCTATGAGATACAATATCATTATCATACAGTGTCTTGAGTTAAAAGTGACCTACAATGATCAGTCATTCTTTTGGAGTGTTTGCTGTTTTAGCCAGTGTATCTGTAGTGATTCTTCAGATTTCCATAGTCTCTTCTTACAGGACACATAACAGAAATTTAAATCTCAAAATATAAAGGTGAAAAAAATGAAGAAATGACAGAAATATGCAGTTTTCACATTTGTTTTCAGAATTATGGTAGATTGTCTCAGATTTACCCCTTGTAATCACTTGGAATCATGAGTATTACATCAAAAATATGAGGTGGGGAGGAAAAAAAATAATAAATGTTAATAAAATGAGCATTTGTATTTCCTAGCATGAGGTGAAATAGATTACTGCTGCAATGTGGACATATTAAATTACATTCCTCAATCATCTATCTTAAATCTGGTACTACTTTATATTAATGTCTTGAATAATAGAATAAATAGAATATATAGCATATTTTTAGATAACAGTGACCTAGAAGGAAGCCAGAAAGCATAAAGGGTGAGAGATTAGAAAGTTTTTTTAAAACATAAGAAAGTATTTCAGAAAAAAATGTCATAGAAGCAAAAGGTTTACACCAAATGTGAAAAATCATGAGTCTGGTGGAAAAAAGTGGGTAAAATACAAAACTTCACATTGGCCTATTGAAAAATATGAAGAGAGAGGTTAGATTAAAAATATATCAGAGAGCCTTTTGCTTTAAAGTAAGAAAGATGTAAACATGCTTTCAGAAGACACAATTGCATGGGAAAAGAATTTTCTTATAAAAAAAACAACCCAGGAAGACTGGGTTGAATGGTGTTCCAATATATATGGGGGAAAATGCTTTGAAAGAATATTTTTTCTAGTTTTCAGAGTTGGTAACACAGAAATCAGTTGGCTTCAAATCGTAGGAAGGAAAAATAAGGCAAGATAAAAAATTATCATTGGGCAGCTGAATAGAGGCTTAGGGTGTTACAGAATCTCGGTAGTTTCTTTATATTTTTAATTTTTTTTGTTCATGAATTATATGACATTTACATACAGAAATCTAATAGGCACTTATAACCTATAGAACTCTTATTTTTTCTTTTTCCTGATTGTGTTTTCAGTTGACTTTATATATGTTTTTTATTAAATGTGGTGTTTTTTTGTAAATGCAGATTGACAGTTTAAACAGGAGGATATTGGACTTATTTTGCTACTGTATTTAGAAAAAAGCCTTAAGATATTATAAAAAGGTAGAAGATGCTAATTTATCACATGGAGACAGAGAAGCATATTGCTCAATATTATATTGTCAGCCTTTATGAACACTGGAGTATAAAATTAATAAGAAATTAAAAAGTTGTATTGAAGTGCAAAGAGACAAAAGGGAGAAAGCTAATCATAAAAGCAGTGCCTGGCAATAATAAGAAAATGTAAAGTTATKTATAGATTCTTTGCAAGGCATCCCTGTCAAGATCATGTTGCAGATAATAAAATATAGCAAGTTCCAGGAATTGAGGTTGATATTAGATGGCATGCGAATTAGAMTGAGAAACCAATCACCTCTATGTTTAAAAAAATCCCCTTAGATGGACAATGCACCATATAGGAGGAATATTGCTATATAAAAAAAAAGAAGGCAAATTGTGATAAAGCACACAGACGTACCCTTATATGGTGGATCAACCTCCTAGTCTAAAATGTAAAGATATTATACCTCTTCAGGGGTACAAGCAGTCCCATGCAGAATGGTGTTCTGGGTGATGTATGCAGAGCAGTCCTATCATTGGACATTAAACTTGTATTTTCTAGGACTAAGCAGCAGGAGAAGCAGCATGCATCTGCTCTTAGGTTCACAGATGAAAACAGATACRGGTGAATTCCCAGTGCTACAAAATACTCCTTACAAACTGCCAAGTCCATGTTCCTCTGAGGAGATGGAGGAGGGGAGAGGGAAAAAGGAGAAAAACTCTGTAAGAACTCATAAATGGAATAATATAGGAGCTTTAGTTGACTTCAAATTCTCCTTACTGGTGTGTGCGGTGCGTGCTTCACACATTTCTTCCATAACAATTAAGATAGTTCCAGTTCAAGTCACAGAAAAAATGAGGGCAGGTTTCTTGAGAGATTTTGATCATATTATTTTTGATTATATGAATAATTTTTACATAAATGTATTTTGTGATTGATTTAATTCTTCACGAATTTCAGTTATTGATTAGTGAGGAAACATCCTTGTTTCATTATAAGCAAGCTGCAGTCCTCAGGAGCCCCAAACAACTGRCAAACAGTGATTTGTTTAAGTGACTCCATTTCTTTTTAATAACTTGATGTTCTTTATAAAATTTGTCATGCAAACATGATCCTCAAGTATTGAAGCTGAAATACATAATACTTAATTAGAAACTATGGGGAAATAATCCAGATTTGCAAAGATGCTAGTCTAGCTCAATATAAACATTGAAGGAAGAGATTGAATTATTTGTTCATAATACATGTGCATGGAGCTGTGCTGTGGAGCTGGGAAAAATGACCTGAACCCACAAAAATGCTGCATTGGGTTGCTGACCCTTGGAAAACAGGTGTTCTCCAGCACTGGCTGATGATTTGTGGTCATGTAGCACTCCATAAAATCAGTTTCAAAGTCATACAAGTGTTGAAATCCCAGTTCTGAAAGTTATGTATTTGAACAGTTTGGAATTTAAAAGTCATTGAAAATGGAAAATAGCACTGAACTTTTTAGGCACATATAAGAATTATGCTGTCAGCCCAGTCCAAGAAGAACAATAGATAGCTGACATAGCTGACATAGCTTTCAAAAGACAATGGAAGGAAATGCCTTTATGGGCACTGTTGAAGAGCTTTTTAAAATAGCCATTAAGTCTTTTTTGACCCTGCCTTCAGTTCTGCCCCAAGATGACAATATCTCAGGATATGACTTTCACGGCAGTGAAACTGTGGGGTAAGAAATAGAGCAACCCATGTAGTAGGCATCTACTCCTGTTAATCCCATTCTGCTGTTGGCATGAATTTGTGTCACCTGCAAATTACTTTTTCTCACTGCTGTTCAGTGACATGGTATTGATGTCATCACAGTGTATCAGTATATAACTGAAAACATAATTTATTTCATTTGCGAACTGTTAATTTATGTAAGTTTTGAAAAGTATCTTAAATCAAAAAAATATATATCAACTTTTATATCAGAACTCAACAGCATTTCTCATCAGACTGTGTGCCATCAGTATTGTCATGCATAACTTTTTAACCATAATTTTTGTAACTCCTTCCTGCTCTCTACTGGGAAGCTTTAAATACTAATTGCACTTACTGTCTTTATTCAGTAGAATATGCACAAGCAAAAATTTGGAGATTTATTGCAGTTAATTTCTGCCCTCAGAGCAGTTTTTTGAGATTTATCTCTGCTTCTCATAGAACAGATTGCTAAAAGCCAAAGAAGGGAACTTGATTAATTTCTTACAGTTTAGAAGGCCTATGAAGTTTCACTTACTGCAAATAAATATGTGTGGTTGGTTGACCCTGGCTGGATGCCACTTTATCACTCCCTTTCTCAACTGGACAGGAGAGAGAAAATATAACAAAAAGCTCCTGGGTTGAGATAAGGGTAGGCAGAGATCATTCAGCAGGTACCCTCATGAGTAAAACAGACTTTACTTGGGAAAATTAATTTATTACCAATCAAATCAGAATAGTATAATGAGAAATAAATCATGTAGGATTTGTCATAAATAGGATTAATCATTTCTRTGAAACCAGCCTGTTGGTCGAGTTCACTTGTGAAAATCAGTATTTTGAATAGCTGCATGGGGTGCAAATGAGAGGGGAAGTAAAATTTCTGACAGCATATGCAATGTCTTTACATTCTGGCCTTTAAAACTCACTTCTAGACTTGCTTTTGGATAATAATTCAAAAGAATCATTCACCAGCAAGAAATGAATGCATTGTAGAGCTTAACTTATGATAGTGATTCAGATGCTTAATTTCATTACACACATTTTAAACCACATCCTCCATTTGCTGCTTTATCTGAAAGAATAGTGGATCCTCTGGAAGGATGAACATCTTCAATTTCTCCTTTGAAATGCATATCACAAATCTGTTTTAAATGTGTTGCTCCTTTTTCGGTGCTAGCATCCTTTGAGGTAATTCTTCCTGCTCTTCCCATTTTATTTACTTTCAAAAAAAGGTCTACTGCTGTATTTTTATACTCTTTTGGGGGCTTTTCCAAAATCTCTCACTTTAGTATGTTTGAAATATAGGCAAAAGGCAAGGTGATGCACATTCTGGAGAAGCTGCAGCATAAAACCTGGGTCCTATTTCCATTTAAAAAGGGAAATTCTTTGCTTCTCATAGAATAGATTTGCTAAAAGCCAAAGAAAGGAACTTGGTGTATTGATGTAATGATCAGAATTACTAAACATATGTTTTAAAAAAATATTTCTAGATGTTAAAACAGACAAGGATATCAGTAGAAAATGTAAGCATGAAAAAAGTAAAATGATGTTTTAAGAGAAATTTGTTTCCAATATACCTTGAACTAAATGGGTCAAGGACTCRAATGGATATTTGCTTTCATATTCACTTTAATTATAAATTAAATTTTAAGGATAAGAGATTATCTCTGAAGAGATTTATTTAAATTCTTACATTAGTGATTTGGTTCTGTAATTGTCTTCAGAAGACATTTAATTAAATGCTTATTAGCTTATCCTTAGTTTAGAAACTGTCAGAATGTGTACTTTTAAAGGCAGTTTCCTCCTTAATGTTGTGTGGAGAGAAAAAGAGGAACAAAGATCWCTGCTTAGGTACTTTGCCTTGCTTTGAATGGAAAGAAAAACCCAAACAAACCGTAAAGTCTTAACAATCATTTTGCTTTCATGACATTTTAAAAGGCTTGAGCAAAGCCTTTCTCCTTCAGAAAACTGAGCAGGATTTGTCCCTTTATGATGATTGTCTTAGAGCACTTAAAATGCAGGAAAACGARTTTAGCAGCTGTCAGAATTAGTGCAACTTCTGGGACTAATAAAAAGAAAGACTGTAATGTTGACACATCAAATAACATCCTTGGGATATGGGACAACACCTAAAGTGCGCTTTTTCTGACCTACTGCATGCATGAGTGGCAGCCCTGRTGTGTGGTCATTAACGTGGAGAGGGATGTTGTGCTTAGGTCTCAAATTGTATATGGTACTTAAAGGAGAATAAGCATTTATTGTAAGTGTAGAGGACCAAAGCAAAMTCTGAATTTGTGGAGAGCTGCACTGCCATACTTATGTGTGCTTAAATGCCCCTTACAACATGTGTGTGTGTTTTTTCTTCAGGGTGTGGATGTGGATATGTCTATTAATGCTCATATCTCCAAAATATTTACTTGGCTTATATACATTTGTATTCAATATATAGTAAAAAACTGTAAGAATTACTAAATATGTTTTTTTTAAAAGATATTTCCAGGCACTGAAACAGAGAAGAATATCGGAAGAAAATGTAAGTATGAAAAAAGCAAAATTCTTTTTTAAGACAAATTTGTTTCCAATATACTGATTTAATTACCTTGAACTAAATCGGTCAAGGACTCAAATGCAGAAAAGGATTGCAAGTCAAAATGTAAAACACCCCAAACCCATCACCCTTCAAAGAAAGGTTTCCAGGCCTATATGGATGAATAGTGACCTGAGAAAGAACCTCTTCCCTCCTGCCCTAAAGACAGCATGAAAGAGAGCTTTAACTTGTAGGTCAGAGAAAGTAGGAACAGGTTAGCATTGCCAGAAGTCAAGCTGAAGCAACCTTTGCAAGGAAATTAAAACAAATGAACAAAAAGATTCTTTAGATAAAGAAGAGAACAAGATCTGTTTGTATGAGGTAACTTGCACTGGCCCCAAATAAGAGTAGTATTTTGAATCACTTTTAAATAGTGATGCTAAAAATCTGCAATAGCCAGATAGCTAGTGATTATGGACATGAGGCATTGTAAACCACCTCCCTAAGGATCATAAAATAAGCTCAGTATGTAACATATGATAAATGGATTACAGGTGGGAATTGAATAGGAGCTCTCAAGAGTTTTGCCATTTCAGTCTGGTAAGAGCTGTTAAGAAAATGGGATGAGAAATAAAGGGAAAATAAAGTAGAATAAAGTACAATTTATGTTTTTCAGTGATGTATCTTCCTAAAGTAATGCAAGCTTAGAAAAGATACCTGATCACATTACCAGAATTAGAAGTTATTTTTTTAATATYCCTAGCTAAGTTCAAGCATAAGGCATACACCATCTGTGCCAACTGTGGCCATTGTGGTTTGTGTTTTGTATTATGCACTCTGAACTTGCTGCAGAGTAGTGGAGTGTTTCATGGCTTGTTTTGTGCTGAGGGAGCTGAAACTTTTGTTCCATGGACCCACAAACTKCTTTTTGCTGGGTCAGTTTGATTCTGGGAATGAAATCTGATGCTTTGAGGGATTTCCCATCCAGGGAACTTCCCTTCCTTTTCATAGGGTGTTACATAAACTCCTTTGTATTTCTCCTAGCAGAAGATGTGCTCTATATGTGCTCAAGGTCTTCTCTCTGGGCGTCCATCTTTCTGGCCCAGCTGACAAACAATAAGACAAGAGGAAATGGCCTTATATTGTGCCAAGGGAGATTTAGATATTGGATATTAGGAAAAATTTCTTTGCTGAAAAGGARGTCAAATATTGTAACAGGATTCTCAGGGAAGTGGGAGAATCCCTGTCCTTGGAAATGCTCACAAACGTGTACACATGGGGCTGCAGAAGTAGTTCAGTAGGACRTGGCAGTGTTGGGTTAATGGCTGGAGTCGATGATTTTAGAGGGGTGTTCCTACCTAAATGATAGTATGTACAAATACATCAACAGCCTGCCTTGCCTTTGCTGCCAGGGCCCAATGCTTCCTGAAGGTCATTGTTGGAAAACGAATGGATACAAAATAATAGTAAATGGCTTCTGGCTTGCAAGAACTAAGCAGTGATGCCTGGGGGGGGGGTTTCAAGGCTGTGTTATGAGTCCATTATATACACTGGTTATTAATAGAAGTTACTGCACTGACTTTAGTGAGAAACTATTGTTCTCCTAAGAGTTTGAAGAAAATCTGCTTTCCAAATGCAGAATTTAAGACACTGTGGGAAAGAGCCAGTGGGAAAGAGCCAGTGGCTCTGAACTATTACTGCTTTTTCACAAGTAACTGGAAACAAATTTTATCAGACCATTTTTTTCCAAGAGGTACCAGCTACTGTTGGCTGATTGTATGATTGTATTCAGAAAAGGAGAGGATAGACAATCTGACAAGAAAAGTTTTCATAACATTTTCACTAGGGGCTGGGGTGCAAGGCATGCAATTTTTTTTTTATTTTTATTTTTTGACAACTATTAGCTGCTTGTCAGTGTGGAAGTGCCACACAAGGGAGAGGAAAAGATTACTGCCTGCATGTGATTAGCAGCCAACTTGTTGCCTAACATCACCCAAAATTACAATTCTTGCTGTGCTGGAGAAATATGCTTTGTCCTCCTAGTATAACTTTTCACTTTTCATATATTTTGGTGGGCTGAACCTCCTCCTTTCTAATGACTAATTTATGCCCTAACCCATGGAATTCGTGTGTGTCCTACTGTACCTACCACAGCATTTTAATGCTAGGAAAAGATCTTCTGCCTTATCTGAATCTCTCCATGCTCTGCTGCTTATGACATCCTCTTTCTTCCAGATTCTGCAAGAGTCATTTCAGGAGGCTGCTTTGTGGGTGGCAGGGAATAGTGTGGAGTGGTATGTCTGGGTTGCCTTCACTGGTGTGACTCTTCAAAGCTTGCTGCCTGCAGTGCAGAGAAAAACTGACTCTCATGACTCGTTCAGGGCTACTTGTGGCATGTCCTCCCTATTCCCTTTTCCAGAGGAAGCTGAGCATAGATGAGATGTAGTTCAGCAGAGCTCTGCCCAGACAAACAATGAACACTGATGTGTGGAGCAGGTGAAGCAGTGAAAGAGCTGTTGGGGGTCTCCAAGGAGTTTCTGCRTAGACCTGAAAATTTGTAAAGCAGGTTTACAGTGTCCTGAATTCTGAGCACTTTCTACACATGCATAGTAGTTGCATATTGGGTGAAAACAACATCATCTTTTCTCTCCCAAGTGAAACAGTCCAGAATTGTCCCTAACTTCATCAAATGCAGCCCAGCATTCAGTGCATAACCTAAGGCTTGGCATACTCAGAGCCAATTCGAACAGAGTGCTACAGGTGGTCTGTTGAGGGATGTGTGCTGCAAGCATGATGAACTTCATCTTTGAGAATATCTTACCATAGCCTTTGTTGCTTTTCATCTACTGATTTATCTGGATAACACAATTTGCAGATTGTTAACAGTGGAGTTTAATTGATGAGGTATGTCTATATTTTTCAGCTTCTGAGTATGTTCATCCCAGATTGTCTTCTATTCAGCAGAAGTTAAGGCTTAAATGCAAGCTTGACTTGGAGGCAAAGCCTGTTGGTTGGGTGGTTTTGGTCTCTACTGTGCTTAAACTTGCATTAATTATTTTTGTGGTCTTCTTGTAAATAAGAATTAGCTGTTTCTTTTTTTTTTTTTTTTTTTCCTGGTCAATATCTGTTTGTCATTGACAGGTTCTTGAAAGGTGTTTACAGGTTATTTTTGCTTTAAGATTGCTTTAATTTGAGTTATATCTTCATAGACAAACAAGAAAAAAGAAGAGAAAATGAGATTGTATAAAGTATTTTAATCCAAATACAATTTTCATTTCAGAAGAGATTATTGTCTGAAACTTTGCAAAAGGAAATAATTACTGGTAAGTGGAACATTTTCTGTGTAAATACACTCCTTGCAAGTTTAAGGAAATGAAATTTCATTAATGCTTGGCATATAACATGCATAATCCCATAGAGTTCAAAGTCTTGTTTTACACTTCAGCACTGGGAATCAGGATTTCCCAACACAATGCAGTCAGAAAAAATGAATTAGCATTGACGCAGAACTCGTGACCTCCTTGGCGCCAAGGGGCTACATTTAGTCAATTTCCTGCAAGGATGTAGTTCAAGGAAAGTTTCTCACTGATGCCTAATGTAATTTATATGGTCACATTTACCTTTTTAACTTTTATAGGAGTGACTTTTAAAAAAAAAATCAATTTTTAGTACTTACTTGAATACCATTCCCTCGTTGAAAATAAGTTTTAATTTCATTGCTTTGTATATGCCCTATTTGACTGTTAAGTCCAGTGTTTTGTTATTCCAACAGACTTCAAGCATGTCATAAATAAATTTCCACTGGGTTGGCACTTCCTTTTTGCTTCCTGATATAGGGATTGATTGTTCTTTGCAAGTCTCTCGGGATTTTATGAGCTTTCTCAGAATGACTGACTTGACCACAAATTCAACCATCAGAATTTTCAGAAACTGTTCACACAAAAAAGCCCATAGGGGCAATTTTTAAAACAATAGCAAGTGTTACATATTGTATGAGATCAAATGTCTTCTCAGGTGTAACAGGAGACACAGACAATGATGGAATCCATTCAAAATGTTATTTGTAGGATTAGAGTCAGTAGCAGAGAAGGTTGTTAACATGAAAGTTGTATAAGATAATATTCTTAGAATAAGTGTTTCTCACAAGAGGTGTCTTTGTACAGGCATCAAAACAAATACTGACATGGTTAAATAGATTACTTGGCATTTGGGAATCTTATCAAGTACTATGGAGATGAAACAATATCAAAACTATGTACTGAATCCACTTAGGACAAGAATGTATTACAATTGTAATAATATCTAAATTAGCTAAGTAGTGTAATTGAACAATTAAGTCTCTCAGATAAAAACAAGAAAATAAATTACTGTAATAAAAATGATTAACTGAGAAAGTGTTCATTCCAAATTCTTAGAGAGCTGTCCAGTGGCATCTTAAATAGCTGAATGAATCCTGGCCCACTTCAGACCTTGCATTCAGACCTGATAGACCTGAAGTGTCAGCTATGCTTGGTGTCTGAAACRAGACTTGCTATGTTTAGTCTTAGAAATCACCTTTTAATATTCTACTAGCTATTCAATAGAATTAGTGTATTCTGGTCAATAATAAAAATATTGTGTCTTGGTTAATCAAACAGGATGAATAAGATCACTTCTTCTGGATAGTTCAACAGAATTGCTAAACATCTGAGATTTAACACTACTCTGTTTTCTTGAGCACTCTTGTCCTCAGCTGGGCATAATTTCTCTTCTGTGCCAAACTGTGTGAAATGATATGGAAGGTATCTGCATCAAAGGAATCAAAGAATCATAGAATCATTTAGAATCATTTAGAGGAAAAAMCCTCTAAAATCATCAAGTCTMAGCTAAAGCTAGCACTGCCAAGTCCATCACTAAACCACATCCTCAAGTGTCACATCTACCTGTCTTTTAAATACCTCCAGTGTTGGTCACTCAATCCTGTGTCAGTCTGTTCCAGTGCTTGAAAACCCTTTTGGGTGAAGAAATGTTTCATAATATCCAATCTAAATCTCCCCTGGTGCAATCTGAGGCCATTTCTACTCAGCCTATTGCTTGTTGCTTGGGAGATGTAGCCCCATATCACTAAAACCCCCTCTCAGGCTGTAGTAGAGAGCCGGATCATCTCCCCAGGCCTCCTTTTCTCCAGGTTAAACACCCCCAGCTCCTTCAGCCATTCCCCATAAAACTGGTTCTCCAGACCTTCAGCAACTTCATTGCCCTTCTCTGGACTCGCTGAAAAGAACGAGTGTTCTACTCCAACTGAGGGGCCCAGAATTGTTTCTGTGAAGGTAACTGTCACAGTTTYCCAGATGCGCAATGACTTCCAGCTCATCTTGGTCGTTGCTCATGTGGCATGCATTGGTGCAGATGTACTTCATTTAGGCTATGGATCCCATCATCTTTTATGTTTTTGGATCTCTGATTTGGATTTCCTATTGRCTTTTGAGATGCTTTAATCAATTAGGAGTTTTCTCTGGAGCCAACTTGGCACATATGTGGGTTGCATTGCTATTACCTTAGGAGATCTAATAGGCAGCTTTTTAAAGAAGTTGATTTTTGCCAAAACTTTGAAGCTGAAAATGAGATTGCTCAGTTATTTCTATTTCAAATATTGAGAAAAACTGGATTAAATATTTAAAGACAGTAATTGCTGAAAAATATGTTTTGTAATGGTGAATTATGTATAATTATTATTCCTAGACTTACTATTTAAAATATTTCTGGAAAGTATTCTAAGTAATGCAGAAGTAAGTGTCAAATATGCATTTAATTTATGTAAAAGAAATGCTGCTGGCACTGACATCCACTTAGGAACAAGTGGTTACTTGACTACTGAGCAAACGTGATACTAATGAATGGAGTATAGTATCACATAATTTTCCTGTGTTCCTACCACAGAAAAAAATGTGAAGGGCTTTGATCCAAAGTAATCATTTTTCATGTTTTCATCCACAAGTTGTACAGTTTCACCGTGCTGTGTGGAAAGACAGCTGGAATTATATACCCTGTGTAAGTAACTACTATACAAGTTTGTATTTAGGAAGTAAATGAAATCAGAAGTATTTGTACTTTTGCTTAAAAGAACCAAAAGTACTTTTTAACTTATCAATGTATCTATGCCCTATATAATCATGACAATTATGCCAATTTAATCAGAATTTTCTGCCCAGTGACATAACTTTCAGTCTTCAGTTGTAACTAATGTGCAGCTAGTACCTAAAGTGAAATTGGAAAGGCAAAACTGCATTCAGCGAAGCACTTTTCCTTATCCATCTGCACAAATTTAGAAAATCACTATACAGGCCAGAGCTGAGAGTTTGATCTCCATTGTTCAATATCTAATTCAAAGTGGAAGAACCTGTATATAGAATAGTGGGAAGATTGATTTTCATTATCCCATCTTATCAAAGAGAAGGTGAGTCTCATTAGACAAGATGCTAAATATCAGTCCTGCAGTGTAAATATCTGAAGTTTTAAACCATTGTGCTCAATTTTGGGTCTGACCTGCTTTATAAGGAGAGAAACTATGTGATGCTACATTCAGGCCTTCTTTATGGTAGCTTACTATGACAGCAGGCAGAAAAAATATAAGAGAGGTTGGATGCTAGAACACTGGCTGTGGTATGATCCAGGAGCAAACAGCAGCTGGTCTCAGTTTTGGAAGTGGGGGGATGAACAGGGAATCAACTAACAACTACAGAAACAATGGTGGGAGAGAAACCCCTACATAGTGATTGCACAAGAAATTAAGTGGTAAAGCTAAAAGATGACAGAAATTAAGAGAGACTTGATGCACCATTTTACATTAAATTAACTTCAGGTAATACTACTTAAAACACACTTTCTTACAAAAAGCTGAACATATGTTCTCTTACCCATTGTATAAYAGTAGGTAAAAAATCCCATTTTCTCTAAGTCATTCCTAATATGTACTGAGGAGATCATGTGTTATGGGACACATTTGGAAAGGTTGGGCTGCAGTATCTGACATTACCAGATACTTCTCTAAGACCTAGCAGAGGGATCATTTCTTTGCCCAGGTTAAAATGTTGGGCTGGGTGAGTGCACTCTTAGACTGCAGGGGTAGTATCCAGAATCCAGCAGAATTAAATCTTGGTTTTTTTAATAAGGAGAGAGATATTATAAATTAGATTTTTTGTTTATAAATGATCCTTTATGTGTCAACTGTTATCTGCTAGGGTGATCAATGCATATGCCACTTTTTTTGCAAGTTTGCTTTGGAGAGCTCTCAACTGCAATTATTTCTATTATTATTATTATTTGCTTCAACAGATTACATATGCAAATTGGGAATGTGAATTTTCAGACTTACTTTTAACACTTGCTTTCATATACATTTAGTGAAGACTAGGTATCTAAAATCAAATTAATCCCCATGTTGGCATGATTATTTAAGGTAGAGAAGAAAGAGGTCTTAATGATAATAGAGAGGAAAGCAATGCTATTTTTAGTGAGAGATCGGATATAAAAGGGAAATAGAAAGGTTAGAGTTAACAGTGATATGTGAGAAAGGCTGACAGGGAAATACAGATATTCTTATGGGGAGACTGAGATATGGTCCAGAAATCTAAGAGAAGTAATTAGAGTTGAGAAAGGGGGTAAAGGGGAAGAGTTCAGCAACCACATATGGCTGATTATAAATGTAGAAAAGGGATACAGAGTTTGCTGAAACTCAGCTGAAAGGTCAGTGTCTGTCAGGAATCCATATAATACCCTTACCCAGGAATAGGAAAAATATCTGAATCTACAAGACGTTATTGTCATGACAGGCTTTTGCTGAGAAGAAAACGGAACACATGATAATACACAATTATTAGAGGTTTCTATAATTGTTTGCCAGAAGTAGAAATGCTTATACAAAAGAGCAAAGAATTGTTCTAAGATTTTTATTATTTTTTCAGAAATGCACCATTCTTTGCAATTTAATACATTCTCAAGCTGAAATAAGGTCCTTTGAATCACAGCTTTAGACAACAGATAAAATTTTATTTTTTTTTATAATAAATTACTGAAACTTTGGAAATTGCAGCTGTAAAATTGGTGATCATGTAATGGAATGTGGGCAGAAAAAAGCATTACAACATCGGGACATGAAAGTATAGATGAGACCAGATATATGTTCAATGAAATGTTTTGATCTCTCCAGAGCTTTTAAGAACTCTGGTGTATTGTGGACTCTTAAACCTGTTTAAAAGTGGCCTATTTTTATTAATTCTTATTAGCCATTAATATTGCTTAATTAAAAAAAATTAAATACCTGAAATTAAATACCTGGTCCATTTGATTTAATTATTTCATCACTCAATTAGAAGGTTGTCCTGTGTTCTTTCCCATTAGTTTTATCTGCAGTGAAAAAAAAAAAGAGAACAAAAAGAAGTTATTAAATAAATTATCAATGATTATTTTCATTTTTTTCAAGGAAGCAAAAATGCTATAATATGAAGAATTATTACTATATGTCATATTTCTAAAATTAAAAATTTCTGAAAGTTCTGAATTGGCCACCTTTAAACTTTTCTACCTGAAAGCAATCTTTTTTACCTCAAAATAATGCAAAATTAAATATATTTTATAATCACAATCTTTTAAGAATATACTCTTAAATATAAAATAAATAATATTTAAAAGAACATAATCTATTCCTCAGGCTAATCTGTTCATGAGCTGCATAAATGATTCCATGCCTGTCTTTTGGCATAGATGTGATAGCTGCTTATGCTTCAAAAAACATGAGAGACATGTTAAAATTCAAGAACATCTGGAGTTGTAACTGAGATCTAAAAACCGAAAAYGAGAATACTGAGAACAGTGCTAACACTGAGCCTTTCAAGATGATACAGCACATATGCAAGATTTCATGCTGGTCTTTCAAATAGAGCTAAGGGAACTGATTTACTATCAACTTCTTCACGGTGAATTAAACAAACATGTCAGCTGACTGCCAACACTCGTACTGTAAACAGCATGTCCCTCTGTATTACAGGTAAGGAGAGCTTAGTCTGTGTAATTTATGGTCTCCTTAGAGTAAAATATTGAAAGAGTACAGAAATCATTGTAAATTCCTGATGAAATGCAAGCATAAGTCTGTTTACTATTGAATGTGATTTACTGCACATGCATGCACTCTCCCTCTCCCAAGCACCTTGTAACTTTTGTACAAGGTACAGAAGTTCTAGGCAAATAACAATAAAAGCTTTTTATTTGGAGGTAGTGCAGAATAACTTGAATATAGAATTATCAGCTTTTAAAAGTTCCTTTTCAGCATATATTTTTACATTTTTTAAGAATATTAAGATTTTAAGATRAAAATTTCAAGATCATAATCAAATATCACTTCAAAACTGAAAATGGTGTAGATCTAGAAGCCACTTCATGTAATATATGCAAAGAAGACCTGTTGTACAGATTGTTTCATGACAGCATGGAGATAAATCACATAGAATCTGTAGAGTCTGTATCTAATACTAATGATAATAATTCCGATATCTGTGTTCTTGTTTATAATACATTTTCATGTCATTATTTTCATGGAAAGTAGAACTGGAGAGCCTGATTATCAGAAAATGTTACCAACTGCTCTCATGTATTATTCTGTGCATCTACATAATTTCGAGAAAGGTTAAATAGTCACTTTGTTCAGACATGAACCTGATTTGTGGTAACTTTTACGAGTCAAGAATTTGCTTTCTCTGAATTTTAGTTTTACTTTGAGACTAGCATAATATATGTCCAAAAGTCTCAGTACTCGGGAAGTTAAGAAACGGGRAAAAAAATGCATTCAAGAAAGTAATTGTTAGTGAATGCTGACGTTTGTGATAAAGTTGAAGCTTCTTGATCATTTGTYTCATTTCTCCACTTCCCATCTTCCCTTCCCTACTCAGATTGACTTTTTCATTTTAGAGTGTGGCACGCTCCCTCAGTAGAAATGAAACTATCTGCTTAGCCACAGTGGGTTTATGAGCTGTTTTCATGAACCCTTTAAAACACTTTAGACATGCGAAGCAATCATTGCTCAGTTTAGTAGGGTTTGGGATTTTTTATTTGCATAGTATTGTAACATGCACTTTTTATAATCTGTATGGAATTACTTGATGGAATGTAGATTTTGTTCTGCTGTCATGTGTGCCCTCCTTCTTTGTAACCACAACTACAATTTTTGTCTGTTAGATACGTACTTCTGTAGGCTCTGTTAGTGGTACCAGATTTGGGTTGTCCTTTTCTTCACTGCCTCTCTTCTGTACTGGGCTGAGATAGAAATTTAAAAGCTTTGCCTACAGCTGTTTTTTTTTTCTCAAGTCTTCATAAAAGTTTGTTTTTAATTGATTTCTTAAGTGGTTTTACGCTTCTTTCAAGCAGTTAAACTAGAGAAGTGGATGCCAGGATTTTTGTTAATACTGAATTAAGTTTTATCATTAATCCCTGGCTGTTATTAATTGACATTGCCAATTTAGACACTTATGATTTGCATGACCACTAATCCTACTGATGGCAAGTGTGAGTTGCTTATAACAGCTAAAGTCGTACATCAGTGTTAAATTGTCATCCAAATTTCTACATCCATATGATTGCTGAACCAATATAGTAATACAGACATTGTTCAGTATTTTTAAATTCAGTCTATTATCCTATTTGGATATTAAATAGCTGTCCTCTTAGGAAGAACACTGAGCAGACCAGGTATACAGTGGGAAGTGGGAACTCCTAAACTATCTCTTATCCTATTAAACTGCCTCAATCCACCATGGGGACTGAGTAATTAAAAGAAACTTACACTCAGTTTCAGGAATTAAAAATCTTACCTTGTTTTAAAATTGCAGATGTTTGATTTCACATTTTCTAAGAGATACTTTTTTAATRAAGAGACTGTGTCAATCCACAGCAGACTGGTATAAGACCTTTCATGTTCCTATTGGAATATACATTTTTCCCCTTCAACATATGTTTGTAGCCATATACATTGATTAAGAGATCTGACTGACAACATAAGAGTAAAACTAATCAAAGCATTTTGAATGATTAAGATGTAAAATTTAAAATGTAGCCTGTTCTAACACTAAATACCAGGCTATAGCACTAAATAAAAAGCGGTGTTAGTATTTCCACTTTGATTCTGATAACCTTGAATAGACTTTATTTAATATTTTTCCTTAGGAATGCCACCAAGACATAAAATAGGAGGTCAATATATTGGAATGTGAGTGGTTGCTGCTGTGCTTTAAACACAGTCCTTGGGCAATTTCAGGATCTCCAATGTTCTCATTGTTATTGATTGGACCTTTTTTGGCTACTTTCAGTCTAGAGACACTCCAGAAATACCACTGGCTCATGAAACCCTCAGAACAAGTCTATTCCAAACGGCACACTAAACAGGTACGAGAAAATGTCTGCAGTCTTCCTTCATAAAAGTGCTTTCTCTTAAATGCCTTTACCCCTGTTAAGACCCTTGAAACTAGAGCAGAATCTGAGCTCCTTTTAAGGCAGATGATTAAACATTCTCACCATTATATAATACGATTTCCATTTTATTTTAAACATACGTTGCATGATATAAAAATATTGATCACAGTGAGCTTTAACAATTGTTACTGCTATAAACAGAAATGCTCGTCAATGGTTTTAGTGGAAATAAATTATATAGTCATTATCTCTTAAAAAAAATCACAGGAAGGAGAACCTAGGCTGTTTGGTCATTGACAGAAAATAAGTCCTTATTGAGTTCTTTACAAAATATGACCCCCAGTTGTTTTCTACATCTGCTTTCCACATCTTGAGAAAAGCACAAGTCTGTCYCTGAAAGCCCCACAGGGTCTCTGGTGAACATTTAATTCCAAATATTAGCAAAGTGTCTCTTGTTCTTTTGGTCTATTGGAAAAATGTACACCAACATAGCAAGTAGTGCTCTCTTCACTAATTCATGAGTGGTCTTTTCCAATATGTAGGTACACAGCGGCACACTTCTTCACTGAAATAAAATCCAGCATCGCAGCGTTTCGTTCGCACTGTACATGGAGGTCTGTAACAACTAAAGGAAGGGAAAGAAAAAGTGGGTATTAATACACCACAATCACTTATATTTAACTGGTACAGAAATCTGTGTGCCTTCACATTGCCATTTCTCAATTTAATTCCTGCAAATACTCATATTTTAACTTTTTATGTTCTTGCAACTGATTTTAGTTGGACTATTCTTCACAAAAGACAATGAAATAATAATGAATGATACCAAAGAAAAATTATTCTACTGCAACACATGGGTATTTTTTACCACATTGCTGGTTGTAGTAGCATTCTAATCTGGAGTAATATTTTTTTAGATTTTATTTTGTAAATAGGATATTTTTCTCTACTCAAATTGGCTTGTTATGACCTACTACAAGCATCAAATTTGAGGAGGTAATCGAAAAAGAGGTGATAATCAAATTTATCAGCTTCCCACTCAGGACTGTTTCTCATCTTATTCACTACAATAAGCCTGAGAAAGGCTTGTCCACATATGTTACACTGTGACTCTGACCACAAAATGAGACCATACTTCAAGCTGAAAATTCCAACAGCCGATTGCTGAGGCCAATGGGAATATATCTACATTCATATTGCATATGTGTGCATTATGGAGAAAAATCAGAGCCTGTTTATCATGTTTCTGATAAATCTTAATGGAAAAAGAACAGAATTAGTGTCTACCTGATTAAAATAAGTTTAACAGAAATATAGCATTGAACCACAAATCTCAACTATGCAGCAACAGAATTTTTCTGCAGCAATTCCTTGACTGAAAAACAGAACTTATACAAAGATAATATCTCTGGTTGTCCCTGAACTCTTCCTTTTCCTATTTTATTTTTCTATTAAAACAAGAACTTGACCTAAAATAACCTTACAATAACAATGCTAAAGACTTTCTCTTGTATAATGGAGACAAAGTACAAGTCTGGGACTTTGTTTTCAGACACTGGCAATGAGTCAAAAGACAGAAGTATATGTCTTGAATTTCAGCATATTTACACTTAAAATTTGTACTTAAATAATGTGTGCCTGTTTGTGAAACACTGATTTTATGATCTATTATGATAACTCCTACATACATACAGAACACTATATTGGACAACGTGGCTGTGCTCTTCCCTAGGTAATGCTTGTTTCAGGCTTGTGGCTATTTATATTGTTTTTGTAGATAATGTTGTGTGCTTGTTTTGGMTACTAAGTTACCACTTTGCAATAATTTGTTCATGATATGAGGTCTTCACTACAGCTGCATTAATTCACACCATATAGTTCAACCAATGAATCTGGCTGTGAGGAAAGCAATAAGGAATGAGGAAGACTGCAAATGTGACATTTATTAACTAGTCACATCTTGCTCAGTGTTTTCAATGTCATCTAACATAGATTAGATCACCACTGTGGTCTCTGTAATTAAGAGAGTAACATTATTTTGTGCAACTTAATAGAGATTTGAAATAAGTTTAGCAGCTCATGGGAATCTCTAAAAGCCCTACTGATCTTACCCCCCAAAAGTTTGGAAACAGTGGTAAAAGGTAACAAAAAGGTTTGGTAAAGGATCTAATATTATAAGTGAATAAAGAGCCAGCAGTAGATCTATTCTTGGAAAAAGGTGCTCCACAGACATGAGTGGATGGAACACTAAACTCACCTTTGTGCTCTCTCTGCCATCAAAGTTCAAACCATTTCATGTACTGAATGACAGTAAAATGAAATAAGATGAGAAGAAAGAGGCAAAGCCCAACACTTCCACACACTTCTGACTGTACACAATGATTTGCATTCATGCACTTTGTTTAGGGTTCATGCCTTCTTGTGAACTTTAACTTGAAGCTCTCCCATGTGAGTTTGTTTCTAGTAGCAGCCAAGGTCAGGTTACTTCAATCTTATCCTTATTTGGGATATTTCAACAGAGCAAGAAAGTCCCTCTCCTGCTCTAAAAGGCTTTGCAGATGAAGTTTCTAGTTATCTGACCCAGCCAAAACTGACCAAAATAAATTTTAGAGGTGATAGCACAGGGTGAAAAGCAGCAGAGTCATTGTAACTACATAAATGTGGTTTCCTTAGGAAACTGCTGAACAATAGACCATGTCTTTCAAAAGGTTTGGTCTGAATGCTGTTTACAGAGTGTTTTCATGTGACAGGTTGGTTTCAATGAGGATAATCTGAGCACGCTGGAGCTAAGATAGATGTCTAGTGTCACATAGTGCTGGGAAAATCAGCAACAACTTTCTCTTTATGGTCAATAATTGTGATTTTTTTTTTCTGCAGAATGCCCAGATTGTCTTACAACTCCACAGATGAAACAAGTGGAAGTAGTACTTCTTGGGCTGATCAACAGCATAATCACCTTAAAAGTGAGTATGCTGAGGGTTTTTTTTTCTTTCCCTCCTGTGTTTTGTAGATGACTTTGTATTCCTTTTCTCTGAAGCAGGGTGTAATGTTAGAGGCAGAGGCATTTTAGGTACAGTGCATAAAAATATTAGTGCCTCGAAACCAAAAGCTACAATGATTACTTATCTCCAYAGGGAGCTGTCTAGGACATGACTACAGGATTATGCCTGTGTCTGGGGCTCACACATCTAGTACAAAGCTATATAAAATGGTACCTCTATTTATGTTTCATAAATGTATATAATTTATATTTATTTATTATATAAATAAAATAGTATAATTCATGTTATTATAAACCACAAAGGGATTTTTCTTTTAGAGATAAAAATAATGTTGCAGGATTTCTATTTCTTTTAGAGAGTTTGTGCTGAACAGAGCCAAAATGTGAGAAATCTATGCTGTCTTTTGTTAAGGAGGAGAGATCGTGCCCTCTATTTTCTTTGACCTCTACAGGATTATTGGTTCTAGAGGTATAAAGTAACACCATATACAAATCTTTCTTTCTCCATGCAAAAACAGAAGAAAAACAGCTTAGAAAAGAGAAATAATCCTATAATCATCTTATACTATTCTGTCCTCAGAAGTGAGAAACTGATTCMAACTCTTTATAGTATTCAGCACCAACACAACAGTGGTTGAATGATACTAAACTCAATTTCTTCCTTCAAATACTAAGTCTTTAAATCAACTGAGATATTTAAATCAACATCAGATATTTATTATGACATTTCTTGTCTTCCTAAGTGSCTGACTTTTCCAGTTGTAAATGTTCTTTTAAAATGTGCATGCATTTATATTTGTAGCACTGCTGGAAGTGAAACCTGGAGCAGTGCAAACGCTTTGCAATATGCAAAGCTTATGTAATCAGGCTGGTTTCTTTTCCTCTTAAAACATAAAATTTAAATTATATGAATTGATTTATAGAGAAGAAGTAATTTCTGATGTTTCTAACAACTCTTTGATTTCACTTAAAAGGCCAAACATTGGAAAATAAGTAATGCCAGTTAATAGTATTTTCCCTTATTTTAGAGACTTCARCACAAGTGTCACCACCTATACGTGACATTTTTTCATTATTCAAGATGAACTAATATATATATATAGCAATATATTTATTTCAACTAATTACATATTATATTAAAATTATATAAGGTTTATTTTTGATAAGCATCAGGTTACTACAATTTGCTGTTTTCATTTCCTGTGCCTGAAATGTTATTTGTCATTCATAAAATAGAAATAATTACCCTATATTAGAAATAAGAGATCTTTCTGCTCCAAATGGCATTGTTTAAGAAATTAAATGTGTTTAAGAAATTTACAAGAGAACTTTAGAGCAAAACTTCCCTCACATAAYATACATCATATACAAAGCAGAAATAATACTGTTTGTTTCTCAGAACCAAAGTCATCCTCTTTTTTGTATATAGACTGCTAATGCTATGGGTGTAGCAGTCAAGGCAGAAAAAGGTCGTGGGGTATATAAAGAAATTGCAGTATTTTCTTYCTGATTAAATCTCATTTTAAATGGTGAATCTTGCCAGACTGTTTTATAGTTACATATGTCTGCTTTTCACAAMAATCACCCAGAGCTAGGTGATTTCAAAATTTAGGAAGTGGGAATGAATGATGGTATCTCCAGAACTAAGCCCTGAAATCTAATTAGTAATATTTGAGTCATTTGAATATGTGAGTTTCTTGAATTGCAATATTCAGTTCTTGGGGGAAAATGGAGTGGGATTTTAATTAGTACAAGAAATAGGGAGCTTGAATTTACTGTTCCTTTTCACCAAAAGGAAAAAAGAGTCCCAGGAAATAGCAGTAAGAGTACTAGAAACTAAACATGTTTTATAATACTTATTATGCCTAGTGGCTTCCTCTTAGAGATTATAGAAGTCATGGAAGATAAAATTGAAGACAGGCTTACTTTTCACTTCAGATTACAAAGCAATTCAACAAGAGAGCTGATGTTACAACCCAAAATTTTATGCCTTAAACATTACAAAATAAATAAAAACTAAGGTTTTACCTGCATGTCTGGTGACGGAATCTTTTTCCTTTCAAGAAGCATTTATTGGGAGATTCTATACATTCACAGATGCATTTTGTAGGGTTTAGTGGCTGATGTCTAGGACAGGTCTTTTTACATACACACTGGCACTTTTCTTCATCAAACTCCTTGTTGGGCCCACAGGAAGCAGGGATAAGTTTGTTTTTGCACATGCACTGACACGATGATCTGTCTAATTCTTTGTGAGGTCCACAGCTCGAGTGCCACATGCCTCCTTTGCAGACACACTGACAGGTTTCTTCATCCAGCTCTTTGTTCGGTCCACAGATATGGAATCCTTCAAATGTGTCTAGAAAAGCAGCAGAGATGCTACACTATTACCATAATTTTGTGTCCATTAACTCACCTATTTTTATGTGAAGAAATGAGCAAATCCATACCTTTTATGGTGTTGCAAAAATAAGCATATGCCAAAAGACCGRCAACAACCAGTAGTAGCATTGATACAGTAAAAGATAAAATAATTACTGCTACTTCTTTATCTTTAAGTGAATCAAAACACAGAACTACATTTAAACCTTCAAGCAAAAGTGCTTACCAGAATCTCCAAGGTGAGAAGAGAAACCAAAATCATGCTGTGACAAACATCTGCAAATTTGATTATTCCAARTATGATTTTTTGGACACGTCTTGTTTGCCACATGACACCTGTGAAATTAAAAATGCTGTTGATTTACTACCATAAGAACTCAATGAGAAAAAAAAATATTTTAGYTGTTGATTGCTTTAACTTTTTTCCATTACAAATACCTTTCTGAGCGTCAGTTCATTCATAATCTTATTTTTTACTCCTGTGAAATCTGTTACTAAAGGTTCTCTCCAATACAAAGATTTTCAACCATTTGTTGAAGAAACCTTCTCACATTTCAAACTTAAGCTCTAACTGCTATAAACTGATATTTATACTTTGCTAATGTAGTTTGGAAACAGACCTAACCCTAGAACATAAGCCTCATATAGAAAAACAGAAGAGTATAAAAATTTTGTATGCCAAATATTGCACAGATGGCAACAGACATCATTTTCTGTGTGGCTTTTTGAAGAACAAAAATTTTTTCAAACTTAAGATGTCAAAAGACAGCAGATAATAGTTTCTGAATGAATAGTTTCTGAATCTCTTTTTTGAAGAGAAAACTTCAAAAAATTAAATCAGTTTATTGGATTCCATTCCACTTTATGCAAACCTTATGTGTAATTAGCAGACACTTTCTCATTAATCACTAGGATTCAGGCCAGCTTTCTTGAACCTAAAAGTTTGGACTTCAGCAGTGATGCCCCTTCACTTTAAAAATAAAGACAATAAACAACACCTTAGTCTTCTTTTTCTGCTACAGTTTCCAGCCAAGGTAGTAGTACCAAAGAAAGCAAAAAAGATCCAAACAGCAGCTGTTGCTGTTTTAAACAATGAGTGAACTGAGCTATCTGGTGAACCACAGCAAATATTTATGGGTATTATCTCATTTTCCTTGCTTGTAACTTCTTTATCACCGCAGCTGACATTGYGTCTCTGAACAAGTCAAGCCTAACTTCATGTATTTGGGCTGTGCCATTTATTCAGTTTCTGCAGTGCTTCTAAAATCCTACTAATCTGTTAAGACAATACCTGTATTACACATGTGATGCACTTTTCATTCTCCTGAGCATCATTACTCACATTACATTCAAAAATGCAGGTGCTGGGACATTCTTCATGATCATCATTCAATTAAACCACTTCCCTTCAACACACTAAATCACTCTGCTTGGAAAGACTGCTGCAGTTAAACTTCACCCTGCTTCACCTCATGCTTTATCAAACTGCTGTTTCCTGATTTCACTCACTCATGATCTCACTCTTGCTGCCTTACTTGGCATAGTCTCCTTTAGCCTGCCTCCTGAATCCTCTCAAGAAATAGCATGGATAATTTACAGACATATTATTGTATGCTGTTAAAAAAACCCAAACCAACCCAAACAAAAACAACAGAACAACACTTCACACCTCTTCTATTGTACAAAGCCACAGAATCTAAACTTAAAGACAGTATATACACATAGAGAAGACTTTTCTACATTCTGATCTGGCACTATGTTGTCTTGCCTTTGTTGAAGTATGATTCCTTACTCCCAGGACAAGCAGCTCCCAGAGTGCCAGTCCAAGTCTGGTATCTATGCTCTCACCACCCTCAACTTCAGGTTCCTGGATAAACTCTTGCGCTGGTAATTACAACTGTTCCTRTTCTAGAAAGACTGAAGAGCTGGAAAGAGTCAACAGAGACTTTATTATTAACTCTTGGGTTTGGATTTTTWWAAAAAAATCTGTTAATTATGTAATTAAATTAATTATTAACAGATTTATTTTCAAGCTGCCTTACTTGATCCATGATCGATGTTTATGATCCATGTTTTGATGAAAAAAAATTAAAAATTGAACTCAAATAGAATATAATCTATATTTAGGAACGTGTCAGCAAACAGCCAGACTTAAACTGAATGAAATCACTGAGGAAAAGACTGAACACCTCTGAGAAATTTGCTCTATTTATGCACCTTATTAAAAATGTCAGTAATTAATTCCAGTTTGGCTTCCAGTTATTGAGTCTTCCTTAAAGCAACTGTTAGTTGATTATGTATTTTTGACCTCCCGAGTATTTGTAATACTTAGTATTTATCATAAAATCATTACTTAGACCTCTAAATTAAAGAAGATCTTCAAGTGTTTTAACAACACTTGTTTTGGTGGCAGATTTCTTCTGTGATATTCTTCATTCAAAATCACACACACACAAAAATCAATATGCTACTTCTGTGGAATGCCTATTAATCCTTCATTTTCCCCTTCCATTGTGTTTTATGTGTGCCTCTTGCATATGAAGATGTCCCAAAAGATTTGTAAGTTAAAGACTCTCAAAAGAATGAGCCTTAAAAAAAAATTAGCATTTTAAATGTGAAAATATAGATTGAGAGAGAAATCTTGTCTCCTACTTATTTGCAAAGGTATTTTTAGCTTTTATTTTAAAAATAAATTAATTTTTCTGATGTTTCCTTTAAGTCTCAATCTGATGTAGGTCTTCCATCAAGCAAATCCCACATCCAGTTTTAAATCATCTCTCTCCAGTTTATTTACTGGTGAAAAGGTAACATTAATTTAGAAACATTCTCTTTGTGTAAAATAATGGCAGCTCCCTTGCAGAATGCATTCTGCTACTACTAATTTACAGTAGTTCACCTATCCTAACTGTGAAAACTTCCCAGCAGTATTTTAAATCTGATTATATAGGCTTGCTCACAACATGGAAGGAAAGACAAATCTCGTACTTACTGAGTTTGTGTGGTTGGCAAGGAACGCCTTATGATGGAATGGACTTGTCTGTAAACATCCAGCTTGGACATGCAGCGGCATAAAGTGTGATTAGCGAAACTRATGGTGATGGGCTTGGGACCGTGAGACAGAGGCACCGTGATCTCAAACAGCTTCAAAAGGCAAAGCAAAGCAAAAAACTTCTTATATAGATCAGTAACAGTACAACCAAAACTAGTATAGAGACATAAAGTACCTATTGGGAATTTCAGCACAGTTTTTTTTCTTGTCTTCCAGCATTCAGCCACATATTCAATTATATTCRTAAATAATTATTATGTGCAAAATAAATAGAAAAGCTGTGGTATGATAATTAACATTTTTAGTATTAAATTCTGTTACGTGCCTCTTTGTCTATTAGAACATTCAACATACAAGAGGAAAATGTAAAAAGAACTCATTTTTCTAGAGGAGTTGACTTCAAATTGGCAATCTTTTAAAAAAATCCAAAATGAAACATTTGGAAGGCTCTTTGAAAAGTTGAAGAACAAGAATAATATAAAGAAGACAGTAAGTTACAACTTAATACATCAATTACACAATTACAAAAGCTTACTTAAAACAGCAATATAGCAGACACTGATACAACCAGTTCTGGTTGAATAACTTTTGAACTACAGAATAACACCTTTTTTAAATTTTTAGTATTTGTATCAGTGCAAGTTATATGCCTACCCTAATGGAATATAACTTGAACTATTAATTTGTTTTCAAARCACTAAGAAATATCCACTACTCATAAAAAATAATCATGTACGTGAATTAATGAAATCCTAATCTTAGTGGGAAATATGGATCAGCTGGTGAAAGAGGACAATGTCAGTGATATCTTGTGGTAAAACTGAACAAATGATAACAGACAAACAATAAGACTCGTTTTGGTTTTCAGTTCAGGACATTTACTTCATTAAATTAAGTAACTTTCTCTGCAAGATTCAAATCTCAATAGTGTCCTGAATACCTGGGACAAATACACTAGGTCAAAGTATTAAAAAATGAAAAAAAAATTGTCACATCCCTTATTTAGGTGTATTTTCTTTTTATTTTCCTCACTAGAATCTAAAACTGCTATATGTTTACTTCTGTAGAAGAAATACAAAAGGAAAAAACAGTTTTCCACATATACTGATGAATATACATAGTATCAGTACATATATAATAGTGGTGTGTATACTGATGAAAAAAACTATCCATCTAGGAAACTACCATGAAAAGAGCCTCTTTTGGTAAGAGACTTCTAACCAAAGCATATTAACATTTGGATTCTTGTTCCAGCTGCAAAATAAGCAGCACTTCTTATTTAATACTGAGAATAGTTCAGTTTAAGCAATCTCTGTCAGACTCATTTCTAAGAAAATCTCTATTCTGCTGTCAGGTAGCAGCATCTCTAAATTCAATGAAGKTGTATAAGAATAGGTGAATAAACTCTTCACATGTATAAGCTGTGTTTGAATATTCATCTAAACAAAGCATTTCAAAGTAGGTAAAACCTAACCGTGAACAATGCTTTATGATTTTGATAACATCTYCAACTTATTTTTTGCATACCTTCCTCATCCAACAGAGCAACAAGCTCTACATCTGCTGTCAGTATAGGGCRTGTCTGGCAACATTTAACAGCCAAATGTTAATACCTACAAAGGATATTTCTATGAAAAATTCATCATAACATACATAGGTATGAGTCTGGTTCTCAATTCTCCTTTTTCTGGCAACATTGTTGGCTAGGGCTACTGTCATTGGTACTAAATGGATAACTCTTCTTATGGCTTATATTTCTGTTTGATCCCTCATTCTCTAAAGGACTGGTTTCTTAGAAGCCCAAATCTTCTCGTCCTTTCCCACTTTAAATCCTAACAAAAAACTGACTAATTCACTCTATAGGCAGAAGGTAATTTTTTCCTACAGGTGCCAATAACTGAAAACAGACATTTCCTAGGTAAATATTTCCTACAGGTGCCAATAACTGAAARCAGACATTCAGGACCAAAGACTCCAAAGAATGAGCTTCCCTGAAGAACATAAGATCTGATAGCAGTAGAGATTATAACTGTTTTTTTTTCAAAGTGGAGAGCTTTCAATGCTCTGAAAAATGTTAGTAATTATAATAAGTAAAACAGCAATTTATGAGTATTGCTCCAGTCAGAGGTAAATAAAAAAATAGACTCAACTTGCCCATGCTGTCCTGTACCTTTTTTGCCACCAACACTGCATTGTTAGGAAACCAGAGGAAATCAGCAACAGAAACAATAAGTGACTGTACTAAATAATGCCAAATAATACTAAAGACTATTACATATAACAAAACAAAACAAAACAAAAAAAAAMCCCACACAAAATCACAAAGTTCTGTCCTCCTCTGAAGAAACTAATAATTATAAATGTAAATCAGTTATATACTGTTATTCTCAGTGTGTAACTCATACTAACAGAAGCTCTGTGCAATTGAAAAACAGTTGAAAGCCATAAGCAATTAATGCATTTCATAAAAATTCAACACCTGCCATTCAACCAGTTTAAGGCTGTTTTGTGGCAGAAAGCCAGAGGGCAGGTCTTCCAGTCTTTCTCATTGTTTCTAGGATTCTCTTCCAATCTGTCCACAACCTAGAACTTAGTAAGATTTTAAACTTAAAAAAAAAGAAAAAAAATCTAACAGAAGATGGGAACCACTGAATGTGTGACCAAAAGCACTATCAGGACTCCTGAAAAAGCAATTTTCCATATATTCCTTCTCACTGATCCTTAGAATCACAGAATGATTTGGGTTGGAAAGGACCTTATAGATCATCTAATTAGAAGCCCTCTGCCATGGGCAGGGATACTTTTCACTAGACCAGGGATACCTTTCACTCAAAGCCCCAAAAGGCTTGTGTGTTTGATTCATGGCATTGAGAGCTTTTTCTTTAGACTAGAAGGACTTTATGCATACTTTCCAGAAAAACTGCGTATTTTTATACAAAGCATTTCTTTGCTTCACTGGCTAAATTAATTTGTTCATCACTGTCATCATATGTGCCAATATCCATTGTATCAGCGCACATAAATAATTTTTATGCTCACTGACTTCTGAAATATAAGAAAACTGTTATTATGTGGGAAGGTCATCATTCCAGATACTTTTCAAATATAGGATTTATGCATGTTTTTTCCCAAGATTTACATTAACTACACTATGTTCTTCTGATGGACTGTGGTCTATTTTGGCGAGTTTCCCTTAAATTGATTGATTGAGTTTAAGTTTCCATCACTTGTGATCTTTGCACTTTCTAAAGTGCCAGTAAGGCCTGCCAAATATAACCAGTGTAATAGAGTACAATGTATCTAAAGGATTTTAGACTGATTTCAAAACTAAACATCTCTATATTTAAATGAATAAAAATAAATTATTTGAAAAATGGTACATCATCATTATTTTACTAACTTCCTTGAAAAACTATTTCAAGGCTTATATGGGATATAAAAACAGGTATTTGCTATAATAAATTGATATTTATTTAATATGCTTGGGTTCCTTACCATTTTTCTATTTTAATCCCTTTCTTTTCCCACAAATATTAACAAGAAAACATTTGGAATTTATTTATCTCACACTATTKCTAGTACCTACTATACAATACAATAATCAGACTCATGGAAAAATGTGTGGGAAAAGGTAGAAGAATGGTAACGTTCAAAGAAAGTGAAAATTCTTGTGGCACATCTCTGAATTGTGGAAAAGACCATACGCACCTCAAACTGGGCAAATAATTACGAGCTGTTAATTTGTTTCCCGTGAKAAAATCTCCTCTAAATCTAATTTTGATCTGCTTGGATAGATATTTTTCCTTAAAGGACTATAACTGCAACTGTGAAACAAGAAGATTTAGGACCTTTACAACAAATGATCTGAAAGAAACCAAAAAATTGTCCATGCTGCCAGCCAAGTGGGAGAATGGGATGAGACAGCTCTTTGACATCTGCTCTCTGCTTCCCTTCAACCTATAAGCAAGTGCCTATAGGTGGGGTATAAAAAAGTGCTGCTGAGGGACAGACTATTGCTGCACCCAGTAGCTGCACAATCTTTGCAACCACTGTTCAATTATTTGTGCCATGGAAATAGAGAACAGCTGTCTGATAATGAATTGGAGAAAAAAAAACAACACAACCACAGAATGAAATTGGTCCCATTTCCCATAGGTCTTTACTAGACAAGCTACCACTTACAAACTGGAATACTGGRGTCAGGAGAAGATGTACTGCATTTTGTGAATTAGCCTAGGGAGCCTTCATATATTGCCATAGACCTTGCACTGTATCTTAATTAAGAAGYTGTCTCATATGTCAACCCTGATTGTACAAATGACCCTTAGCAACTACAAAAAAGGTCTTGGAAATAAAAGGATATTAAAACCAAAGCTATATACTTTTCTACTTTTCTCTCAGTAAAATTAAGTAGCTAGAAAGTAGAAGCACAGCCTGAACTAGAGAACTATTGACCTTGCTCTGGACCACCACTCTGTTCCACAAGGCAATCTGGGAACATCTGACCTGGTCCAGTCTTGGAAATCAATGATTTGCCCCCTATAAAAATAGTTTCTGTGTTTAGTTCTTTTATTTTTAATTATTTATGATGAAAGCTGATATCAGCTTTCTTTATATTTTAATGTCTGGAACCAATGSTAGAGCTTGCTTTCACAGTAAGAACTCCAGCTGAAAAATCAATTTCTCATTAAACACTTTTCCTGCAGGGTGAACAGTATGTTTGCTTATGGAGTTTATGCACAAAATAATTCCTATATCTACTTAAAGCAGAATAATGTAGAATATGTTTCTTCAAAGACAGCTCACAGGCTCAGTGCATAATCTCTGCACGCTCCTACCTGATTGCTAACCCTGAATTTGAAGAACAAAACCTGCACATCAACCTGCAGGAAGAAAACAAATCAGTACATAATGCTAGTATCTATTAATACAGTAAAATGCAGTTCCTGAAAGGCTTTATTTGCTATGTGTATCCTGTCCTACATATCCTACAGCACTCTACACTAATAAAATTACAGACTAGTTCTCCATAGAGTGCTTGCCTCATGCAGGCATATGGTAGATGAAAATTAAAAAAAAATAAGAGAGAAAGAATTAAGTTTCATGGATAATCTCAAAATTGAGAATGGGACACCATTATTTATCTTTATTTCCCTAAAAAATAATTCTTTTGGGGGATAAAGAGTATKAAACACATTTTTTCCAGGCAGTGGTCTCTTCAGCTGTTTTTCCTTTGTATTCTGGAATCAACTATTTCCTTTGTCCTAGCAGTAATAAGAAGGCTTAAAATATGCACGAACATAAATGTATTTACAAGGAGCACGTGAACTGTAATAAAAAAGTGAGAACTTACTGTCTTGCTTATGTAATTTGTGCTGATATTCATACACTGAAGTCCTTCACTATTGCAGCAACCTCCACATCTGTAGATGGATACACATGGGGGTTTAAAGAAGGTGTTTGTAGTTGCTCCAAACTCTTTTCCCACATCCACACACACTTCACGTGGCATGCACTGAGTTTTTCTCCATTCAGTATCAATACCTGCCAAGTTACAGGGAATTTAATATGTTATAAAGTAACCGTTTAAAACCAAAACTGTTCTGCAGTCCATTAGGATTGCATTCTTAAACTTCAAAACCAGAATATGAATTGCTAGAGCCACACCCTTTAGTCGGTGAAATAAACCTCTCTATGTTACCTTCCAGCTGATTTTTCTTTTTCATTTTCATGTGACATATTGTCATGGAGTAGAAGAAAAGTCACAGTGGAGTTAAAAAGGAACCTAACAGGCAGGGATGGGAGACCTTAAAGCGTAGCATCATAACCTGGTTTGTGTTGGAAAGGACCTTTAAATATCACCTGTCACCTAATCCAACCCCCTTGTTGGAGGAGGGGCATCTTCAAGCAGACAGTTTTCTCAGAGCCCCATCCAAACTTGAATGGCCACAACTGTTTCTGGGAATCCAGCACCTCTCTGGAGAATCAGTTCCAGTAGTTCACCATCCCAACCATTTTTTTTTTTTTTCATTTTACCTAGTCTGAATAAACTTTCTTTAGTTTAAAATKATTACCATTTTCCTATCACAACCTGCTAAAACATGTCTTCTCATCTTTCTTATAGACACCCTTTAGGTTCTGGAAGGCTCCTATAAGGACTCCTGAGAGTCTTCTCCAGGCTGAGCAGTCCCAGCTCTCTCAGTCTGTCTTTACAAAAGAGGTGCTCCAGCCCTCTGAACATATTCACACTCCTCCTCTGGACCGGGTCAAACAGGTCCATGTCCTTCTTAGCGGACCCTGAGCTGGACACAGCACTACTGATGGGGTCTACACTAGAACAAAGGGAGGTGCAGAATCACCTTCCTACATCTGTTGACCAGCAGTTAAAGCTGCACATGTGTTTTCTCCTTTGCCTAGGGCAAGTCTCATCTTGAGTAAAGTCTGCACTTTAGTATTAAACACTTCTACAAAGAAATTTTAACTGCCCCCACACAGTACCTCAGTTGGATATGATATATTAGACAACTGAAAGTTTATACACTCAATGTGAAATAAATTTAAACACATGTTTAGTTTGTTAACTGGAAGGGTACAATTTAAAGCAAAAGTTYACTATTTAGCAATTATGTACAACATGTGATTTAATCTGATGGATGATATTTGTGCCCAGATTATCCACACAAATTTGGGCAAAGACTTTGTATCAYGCTATACAGCCTTTTACCAAATACAATCTTACACTAAGCTCCAAGACTTGCAGCTGTACAGGTTCACTTTATTCCCTTTTGGCACCAGATTTTGGTAAACTGATCAACAAAAATGGAATTTTTGCCTTATGTGTACTTTAAGGTCTCCATTAAGGTACACGATCTCCAATGTCATGTCAAAAATACACCTCCTGCTACAAATCCTGCATTTCTCTGCCTGCAAGCACTTGCTTAAACTGTGAGACAATATATTTTTATCCAACCTATCTGAAACACTGAAAGGTATTCAAACACATTGGTTTGAAAGCTGTTTTTCTTGTTTTAGCATAAGATCATGACAACAGTCTTCTTGTAACAGGAAAAAGTTACAAGTGCATCATTTGGCATTCCAAAGCCATAATGCATAAGAGAAGAAAGCATTGCCAGCCATGATGCAATTGCAGAAAAGTAGAAGAAACAGTTCAATGAGTCCGACTATTAGCGTCCTCTTTGCTTCCTGCAAAATTGTTACAGGCTCTACAAAGTGGGATTCCTCATACCTGAAGACAAGCACTTCATTTTCTGTCTACTGAGCTGAGAAAGTAAGTTTCTTACAATGGACATACCTAAAATATGTCCACAGAGAGATTTATTTCATTGTGAAAGGCTGACCATCAAAGATTTTATTTTATCTACAACACATCCTATCAAACTGCTTAGGTTGGTTTACTGACAATGCTTAGCTTTAAAAATACTTTTGACAAAACTAAAAAGCCTTAAGATTTTAAATCATTGTGTGTTGGAATGTGGATTGTGTCTACTTACTTTTCAGGATCTCTGCATTATAGTGAGCTGCAGCAAATTTCAGGGAATCATCTGATCTTGTGTCAAAGCTGGAGTGTTCCCTGTTGTGTTGCCAACCTCCTCTCCTCAACTGACATTTGAACATTTTCCAGTATTCTGGGTAAAGCACTGTCATGAGTTCATCCACACTGGACACTGACCGCAACTGCTCTTCCAGGTCTTTGTTTGCATGAGCCTGTCAGAGTAACACGCAAGATKAATTATTTTATTACACAAGGATTACTGGAAACTAGCCTGATAAGCATCTCATACATTGTAAAAAAAAGTTGTGCTCAAAGGGGTCCTCATTATAAAAACTACTTCTGTCACTCAATGTCAACAGCACTATATTGACAAATAATGAAATGTTTTGCTTCTTCCACCACTTCTCTATCAACCTTGTAGTTCAAAACATCTGTGGGAGAAATGAGCTATAGAATTAAACCTATACAAACACTGTTTGCGGATTATTTTATAAAAGTCATTTTTATCCTGGAAAGATAAGATTTTGTGATAAAATTTTGAATGCTTAAACCTCAAAATATTTAAGTGATGTTCATGTTCTTTAATATCACATACTCTTAAAATAACCAAATTTTTGTCATCTTCCACTAGTCCTGGAAAATCGAAACATCCAGAAATGCAAAACCAATTAAACAAACAAACAAAAAAAAGAAAATAAGGAAAAACAACTAATTAATATTATTTAGTACCTTTATAGGGAAAATCTTAATAAGCAAATTCTATTACACTGCCCTAATCCTTAAAACAGCAGGAGATGAGGACTTTGGTACCTTGAAGAATCTAAGCCTCACAGTCCCTTGCTGTTTCAGGAGTAGCCTCAAATCCTGTAATCTTTCTCTCTTACTCACTGGCCTTTACACAAACCCATTGCAATTGCAGTCTTCTAAATGACTGAGATTTGCATTCTAATTTATCGCTTATCTGGAAGATTTCTCTGTTTCTCCTAGCTGAAACATATTGCATCAAAGGACTGGTGTTATCCCCTGCCCACCTTTATCATCCAYGAACTGCTGACTTCTCAAAAAGAAGGGCAGCATGGAGAACGAAGGGTGTTCAAGAACCTTTAGCCACCTTGCCAGCCTACATGGCCCTTAGATGGCAGTATGAGACACAAAATATTTAGGTACACTGTACAAAGTGCATCGACTGCCTATAGATTCTACAGTTTGCTACAAGACTGTTGCTCTAGTCAGAAAAACACCAGGCTGTCAGAGTGTAAAACATGTCTAAATGCAGAAATATGAGACTAGATAAACTGAAATTTAAAAGCTCTTATCTGACTCCCCTATGAATAAAAAACTCCTTCAGTTCAATGATTTTGAATATTACGTGAGTAAAACAGGTAGTTCAGAACTAGCTCACCTGAACCAAAACTGCTCCTTGTCTCACCAACAACTACAAGGGTAAAAAATGGCACCCCCTTCCTTATCTGGTATCAAATACAGCAGAAACACTTCAGGATAAGGCAAATTCACAGAACTAATTTCTGTAAATACAGTTGTATAAGGAACTGTGAAGGTGCTGAGGCACTGCAACAGGTTGCCCAGAGAAGTTGTGGATGCCCCATTGCTAGAATTGTTCAAGGGCAGGCTGGAAGTAGCTCTGAGCAACCTGATGTAGTGAAAGATGTACCTGTCCATGGCAGGGGAGCTGGAGCTAGATGCTCTTTAAGGTCCCTTCCCAACTCAGGCCATTCCATGATTCTATGGTTCTGATACCCATTTGAAATTAATTTTATATAACAAAGTGTTCTGAAGTTAAAAAAGTGTTTTCACTTAAGCCTTGCTAACCACATAGTCCTTGCAGATGACTTTGTCCTGGGAGGTTTCAACAACCAAGCTTTTGTCTCAGAAATGTGCCCACACAGGTCTTAATCTCTTTCCTTGCCACCATAGGAATGGCCAACCTGATCCAAGCCATTCATCAAGCAGTTGCCAAGGAGTTTGTCTTCAAATTTAATAATAAGACAGAGAATTTCACTCCCCATTACCCCTGCTCTCTTTGCAGGATGGCACTCAGGATGCCAATCAGCGGGTCACAGACAAAAATCCAAGCTTAACAAACAACTAATTTGGCTACTGGCTGCTTACACCTCCTGAGAAGTGAGAAGTGTGGGGTTTGAGTAGTCTCAAACTGTTGAGTAGTCTCCCTGTTTGCYGAGGGTACTGCAGCACATGGCCCTCGAGTAATGGGAAGCAAGTTGCTGCACCAGCACAATGCCAGCGTTTCAGATGCACATCTTCCACGTGATGGGAATATGCGTGGCACAGCGTGTATATCCTGTCACAAGGCTGGAAGTCAGTCTATTATGTAAAGGCACAGGAATAAAACCTGTGGTTAAACATCCAGTAGCTGATCCTTGGAAGTCCTAGGAGATCATGGGGGTAACATGGAAAGAGAATTCAACCAAAGCTTCCCTCCCCTTGACTCCTTAAAAGACTGTGCAGCCCATAGCAGACAAAATGCTGGCTAGTGCTGTTGCAGATACGCAAAGTACAGGCCTAGAGCATAAGAAAAATAAGTACTGAAAGCCAATATTACTTTGTTGATAAGAAATTTGGCACGGAGCAGGAAAAAGAGAAATTGTTAGAAATAACACAGGCTGATGAATTCCTCTTTGGTCAGGCAATCAAGTCATGTCTTTTCAGCTGAACACTATTTTTATACATGTATTAAATATTCATGAATAAAACTTAAAATATTAAAAAAATAATGGCTTCAATTAAGCATTGTATCAAATGTAATGAAGTATGGTTTTACCCTGAATATTCCATGTGCCATAGTGCCATGTGCCTACAACCTGAGACAAGGCAGCCCTGGTTATGTGTATAGATTAGGAGAGGCTGGGAAGCAGCACTGTGGAATGGGATCTGGGGGACCTGGGAGTGTCCAGTTGAACCTGAGTCATTGTGCCCTGGCAGCCAGGAGGGGMAACCCTGTACTAGGGAGCACCAGACACAGCATCACCAGCTGGGCAACGGAGGGAATTGTGCCACTCTGCTCTGAGCTGGGGCAGCCTCACCTCGAGTGCTAGGGGCAGTTCTGGGTGCCACACTATAAAAAAATACATCAGGATATTTGAGTGTCCAAAGCAGGGTCACAAGGTTGGTGAAGGATGTGGCTGAGGACACTTGGTTTGTTCAGCCTAAAAGGAGATTGAGGGGAGATGTCACTGTGGTCTTCAACACCCTCACGAGGGGAAGCAGAGGGGCAGACACTGATCTCAATGTGAGACCAGTGACAACTTGAGGACATGAGGCTGAGTTGGGGAAGGTTAAGGTTGGATATGAGTTTTTCACCCAGAGGGTGGTTGGACATCACTGAGCCTCTGTGAGTTCAAGAAGTGTTTGGACAAGGTTCTTGGGCACCTGGTGTGATTCTTGGGGCTGTCCTGTGTAGACCCAGGAGCTGGACTGCAATGATCCTGATGGGTCACTTCCAACTCAGCTTATTCTATGATTTTGTGGAGTACTCAATAGGAACAAAAGGAAAACAATTTCTGGAGCATATATATAAAATTACTTAAAAAACCCCATCGTTATTGCATCTGAATTATTTTCCACTTAGTTTAATAAAGCCATTTGCCTGTAAAGATGGCTTGAATTCAAATTTACACTGAGGAAAACTTTTTTTCTTTCCCATCTTCCAATTTAGAAAGAAAATGAGAAGGAAATACATATATCTTTACTAAATACACGACAAGTAGTGCTCAGAGTAAGGGAACAAAAAAAAGAATTGAAAAAAATACATTGTTTTTTCAATATGCTTAGAGTGTTATCTTTACATATAGAGCAACGATCTCTTCCTGTACATCTATGTATTTTTTAACTGCAGCAAATTGCTCTCATCTGTGAAAAACTGTTTAGAGGAATGTTTATTTAAGGAGTTTGTGATTTAATTTTGTAGAACAGCCAAACATTTTGTTGAAATGAACATCAAGCAAAATCTTAAGTTCCAGATGATTACAAGACTGTGTCCTGCATAGGGGATAAGCACCAGATCATTAAGGGTTATTAGAAAGAGTTTCTAAATTTCTAAGTGGTGAATGACTCTGCTTCTGTAAACATAATAGTTGTCTGCSAACATCTTTGACTTTGTGCAAATTTTGGTAATCTCACAAAAATACAATGTGTTGGTCCATATCTTAGTTATGCATTGGTGTGTAGAGCAGGACACTGGATTTCCACTGAAAACAATGTTGAGCCTAAAACATCTATTTAGAGTATATGACATACAAAGAAAGTAACATCAACAAAAATGTACTAGAGATCAGAGGAGCTCTTATTTTTCATTCATCTTATGCAAGTGCAGATTAGTGAAGTTAAGAAAAAAAATATGATTTGTAGCTGCAATTACTGTCACCAAGCTAGTTATATCCAAATGTTAAGTTCAAAGGGAGGGAAAAGAAAAAAGTAATGCAACATTAACATAGGTTGTGATAAGAGAAATTCTATGACTTTTAGGACTGAGGAAAGGTTTTTGATAAATGTAAACAGTCAGTTGATTTTCATATAAATAYGGTGTGCTCCTGATGAAATAATGGACAAACTGCTTAATGTTTTACTAGTAATGCATTTTGGGATCTATGTTCCACATTGAGAAGGAAGCAGGAAATAGTGCCAAGAGTAATTGCACAGGAGGGAGTTTTCTCTATCCCATGCTATTTTCTTTGCATTTTCAAGTCAGTTAAGGGATTGGGTTTTAAATTTTTTTTTAAACACCACCACCCCCTTCATAAGTGTTTCCCTCTCCTTTAGTTGACCATTCTACTGTTCTTGCCATTTTTACCAATTATCAGTGTTGTCCTGCATGAACACCATAAAATGATAGGTCTATTCTAAAGAAAGACACGGACTAAACCTTTGACTAACGAAACTCTACAAGATGATAGGTGATATCAACTAAAGTAACCACTTAAAAATACAAGAATGAATGAAGAATACAACAAAGATAGATTTCTCCATTTCATTTATTGAATATTTTTCATGAGCAACAAGGGAAATGAGAAATACACCCACAAATGAAGAAGTAAAGCTTGATGACAAGCACTCTCTTACTATTMCTTATTTAACTTCAGAGCATTTTGTTCTATCTTTTCACAATGTGGCTTTCCATTACATAGTATGTCCAATTTTTCATAAAATTATGGCTTGCAAGGGAAAGGGCAGGATACCAAATAGGCTCTATATCCATTAACAAAGTCAAAYATATAATAAATTTTCCATGCATTACATTATTTATCTTTCATATGTCCCCAGTGTTTGCTTCTATTATTAATAACAAAGGTCAGAACACTTAATATTTGGCAGCATGCTTGACACATATTTGATGGTGCAATATGTTATAATGGTACTTTACGTATCTGCTCTGACAACAGTTGTCAGCTCATTTCATTTTCAAGGATTTTGTTGATAATCCTTAATAGGAAAATGCAGTCTACAAAMCCCTCCATTTTAATATGCTTATATTCTGCATTTGTTGATTGACTGAAATGTATGAAAATCACATATTTAAATCTCAATGTTGAAATGATTTGTAAGCAGATGGAAATATTGCAAGAGAAAAGTATTTATAAACACCTCACTTGCATAGCAATTTATTGCAATTTTCATGTATTTCAGTGCTAGTTTTTTTGGAAGTTAATGCAAGTAAAAAAAAAAGGGAAGAAAATATTAAAAAAAAAAAAAATTCTAATTAAATATTGTAGCCATAGTTAAGAATCAACTTCAGCTTTTATGCCTGCTGTTATGGCCTTACTAGAAAAGCCCTGCTTTCGATCTGCCATGCACCCAGCTGTCACCAGTAAACCCAGATGACTGAATTCACAAACTCTTAAGTTACCATTCAATACAGCAACAGTGCCTCACAGAAGCCAAACAGTAACAGTGAGCATAAATTTTATTTCATGTCACTTCAAATAAGTAGAAAGACCACCTGTCTTGGGTTGATGTTGTGCCAATCCTGTATTCCTGTATTGCGTCAGCTTGTAATGCCCAAAAGGTGTCTGCGCCTTTAAATGAGACCCGTARGAAGGGGTAGGAGCAGCCGGGGAGTTTAAAAGCTGAGCTGCAGCTGTTGGGCTTTCGTAGCTCAGCTCGAGGGCTTTTGAGCTTAGCTCGGTGCCACGGGAGGTCCTTGCTCCCTGTGTGCAGCGGAGTTACATCGTTGCCGCTTAGCTAGCTTGGGCTTCTTAGCTTGGGCAAACAGGTTTTCCCTGGACCGCCACCCTTTTCTCCCACTTTAGTTTTTTCTTCTGGAGCAATACAGTGGCTGGCGGGGAGAAAGCCGCGCGGCTCCATCTCTTCCCAGACTCCGGAAGAAGCCAAGCCGGCCACCCCCGAGCCCTCTGTTTCATTCACAGTGAGGAAAAGCACTATAATATTTTTTTYCCCCCACTGTTGCCGGAGCAGCCGCATGGACTCTTTTCTTTTGTTTCTTTTTTCCTGGGGACGGGAGCCGCCACCTTTTTCTCTGCACCACGTGGTCGCGCGGCTGTGGGGGTGGGGGCGGCGTGTGTTCCTGAGTTTTAAATATCTAACAATACTTTTTATCTGTGTCCTGTGGGCACTGTGTTTTGTTAATCAACTACTTATTTCTTTTTCTCTTCACTTTTGCCTGAACATCTATTTCATATTGGTGGGAAAAAAATTATCAATTTTTTTCACTTCAGACGAAACACTTACTCTGTAACTTTTTTCTCTGAAAACRTTTGTCTAAAACAGATACCACCGCAGTTAATATGAACTAAATCAAAACAACATGAGAACAGCAGAGAGATTAGAATCCGTCTCTGCTTCAAAGAGCTTACAAAGCACATCAGACAAAMATAAAATGTAAGAATCAAAATACAAAATAAATAAATAAATAAACCAGTCTGGACTATATTATGCTTCAAGTGACATCTATTCACTGTGGCCTTTTAAATACTAAGAATGACATCAGCGATTGAAAATAAGTAAATGGGAGGAGTGAGGGGAGAGAATGTACAAAGCAGATAGGCAACGAAAAATAGTTTGGGAAGAAATTCAAAGGAGAATTTGCTAAGAAGGAAGAAAAAGACATTGGCTATAGGGATAAGCTTAAGTTTACAGAAGCCTCACTTTTATATTATATATCACCCTTTTTTTCTCTTGTTTGGACCATTTTTTGAGAGCAAGATGCATAAACTGCTAAAAAACCATCCTAGGCTTATAYTATTTAATATTGTTCCTCCTTTTTATAAGTACAAGTATATAGGCTGAGGCAGGTAATGCAAAATTTCCATGTTAAGGAAATTTTATACATGTCAGCATTTTAGGATATTTTATTTAGATATTCTTAGATAATGCTGGAAAGTATATCTAAATTTATAGATTTGCACAAAGTTACTTACATTAAGTCTTTTAGTCAAACATTTAGCTGGTGCTCTGGTTCTGAAACATGCTTCTTTGCTGGTACTTATTCTTCAAGTACCTGCATTCCTCAGTGGTTCTCAACCTTCACTAAAAAAATGCCAGTACCTTCATACTTTCAATGGGAATCACTTATGAAAATACTTTTTTTTTTTTTTTAAACCCGAGTTTGAATTCCCTAAGAAGCCGAGATAAAAAAAAAAATAATTCTAGTTGCTTTCTAGAGCAACTCTCTAGTCTGCTGCCTGGTTGCTTCAGAAACTCATTTTAGACAACTAGCTTCCACAGCTGCCCAAATTTTCTACAAACTTGGGCAATTAATATCATTCCTGACTATAACAGAGAACACTTTTGAGAAAGAAATGTGTGGCACCTTAACTAGACTTTATTTGGAAGCAATTTCACAACTAGATTATAGTAATAGGAAAGGTTTTGTTCTCACACTTCAGCCCGATGTTTAAAATCTGTCTTATTCCAGAGCAGCAGTCTTCAACTTGTGTTCCTAAATCCCTGGGGACTATTTCTAGGAGTATAGCAAGTTGTAATTGAAAAATAAAATACAAAAATCAAAGCCATTATCAATAGACTTAATTCACTATTCAGGAGCTTTCACTGGATAAGCCCACAAAAAGGTCAAAGGCTGCAAATTTGTGGGATAGCCATTTACTGTCTAAGTGCAGCTGCATCTGGATTGTTTCATTGATTCAAAGGCTTGTAGTGAAGCTTCCAGCTAGCTTTACAAACAGATTTGGAATCAACAAGGATTTGGATTATTGCTGCTGAAAGGCTTACATCTGATTAAATTTCAGAGGCATCAGGCAGCGCAATCTGTACCAGATGAGATTTGTGTACTATTTTCTTGGTCCTCAGCAGCTCCAGTGACCAATGGTGACGAATGTGTGGAATGCCATGMATGACCAGATGCATGACTAGAAAAGGGGAAACCCGTTGTAAGTAAAAGCGATTTGTAAAGTGAAAATAAAGGACAACATTGTGATGATTACTGGATTATCAAGGTGATTAACAGACACAGAACTCTGCCAGAAAGGAGACAGCTAACAGAATAAGAATGCCAGTGCCCTCTGCAACGCAACCATCCAGCCAGCAAGGCTCTGGTGCTCTGACTACAAGATATCTGTGTTGATGTCACATGGCAGTTCTGTCGAGTCTGACACATTACAAAAACAACATATTCATTTTGAATACTTTTAAGCAACTTTTAACTAACATGGATGAACTCAAACCACATAATCCTGAAAAGAAAAACTTGCACTCCTACTAGAAATCCTCCTCATCATAAGATCTTACTTTCTCAGGAAAAGATAAAATGTCAGTTAAGCTGTTTTTAATAATATGGTCTGAATATTGCTGKTTTTTTTTCAAAATATCCTGCAACATCTTGTTTTCCTTTCAGCAGCCACATGTATCCCATCAAAATCAGTACAAAAGAATAAACTATGAGACCTTTCAAAGAAGGTTGCTTATTCTCAGTCTTTGCTTAGCTTTCATTTGCATTACTTTTATTAACGACTGCCATTTGTTTTGTCAAAAAAGTGCAAATAAGTACAGAGATTTTTTTTAACAAAATTATTGATATGGTAGCACTGCAATGAGCTGTCATCATTTCAGCAAGTGTAACACAGGAAGCAAGAAATAAAAACTTTCCCAGTATCAAGTTGAGAGTTACTAAGTGGAGAGGTAAGGGGCAGCCCGTTTAATTTGAATGCCAGCACATTCTGAGACAGTGCTTGAGCACAGTACCTGTGCTACATGAATACATCCCAGTCTCTAATTAGTCAGTGAGTAGAAGTTCTGGCTATGTATCAAGTGAGTGGCTTCAAAAAGGCAGAAGGCAGTTTTTACGTCACGTTTTCTATTCCACAGGTCAATTGTTCATAAAAAGAGTTTCACTAAGAGCAGGAATAATAAATTGCACATTCAAAAGAGCATTTCTGAGTTATGCTGAATGCATAGGTTCACACAGTGATGAGAGTATTTAGTTTTCAATTCAACACTTTTGTTTATTCTTGAATTTTGGACAATTTATAGGAGAGGAAAGAATATGCGAACACATCATGTCTTATAACTGTTGCATAATTTCTCTCACTACTAAGTAACTTTCCTTTTCACTGAGGTTTTAAAATCACTATTTAAAGCACTGAGCAAATATAATTAATCCATGGTCTAAATATTTAGCAACAGGTCACAGAAATTTCTTGAATTATAATCATAAAATGTTTCATGAAACAAATAATTTCACAGGCCATGAAACTAGATCAATTGAATTTCAAAGAAAAACTTGACCTTTATTCCTAAACAAATGTCTTAATCTAAAAGGACATTATTTCTGTTTTGTTAAACAAATCTTGCACAGTTGTACAGAAATGTTAATTACAAGACCACCTACTTTGTCACTATTTCAAAAAAGATTCCAGCCATAAACACAACACACTACTTGAAATTCAATGAAAACTAAAGAATAATGAGCAAGTTATAACAAAGCAATTCCAGTTGCAAAATGTGAGGTTTGAATTATTATAAACAAGTTTTGTATATATGAGAGAGGAAGCACATAAAGAAACCTGTGCATTTTATTAAATTTTAGGGGTTCTAAGTATATGCCATCAAAATTACATCACTATTTGTTTATGCTATTTAGCATCATGTTATTTCAGTGCATTTGACACAAGTCTATTTAATAAGCCAAAGTAACACATCAAGCCAGCATTTCACACAGGTTTTGGTAACTAAGGTATTAAATTGTGGGATTTCATTAATAAAAAAAAATACCAGAAGAAGCTTTATTTTTGTTGTCAAACTATTACTTAAATATTTTATGTAAAGGATCTTTGCTAATCCAGACAAAACAAAGAGATCATCTGATTATTTTTAGCCTGTGTAGGTATAAAATTCAGAGGACCTGCTACCCCATCCTGCTTATGCCTACCCTGATCATCTGTGTTAGAAATTTGTTCCATTCTAAATTCTGTGTGGAACATCCTTTGGATCTCAATTTGACACCTGTTACAGATAAGTTAAACAGAGACAAACCGATTTGTTTAGATATTGAGCCTGATTTTTTTTTTGTTTTTTTTTTCCTTTTTGCTTTCCCTGATTGGCTAACTTCATTGTAAACTACAATATAAACGATCAGCAGTTCTGTGTAGCTGTCACATCTTTCTGAACTATGGGAAGGAAAAAATAAAAAAACCCTAAGGGTCTTTGATTACAAAAAGAGAAATAATGATTGTGTATCACTGAAGGTGAAAGCTTATTGTACCATGTAAAACCTGACAAGTATTAAGAGATTTGCTAGTAAGGCATCAGAGATAGGGAAAGGCAAATGAAACCTTGAGAATGGCAAATCCAAGAACTAAATTGAGACTTGGTCACAATTCCCTTTCATGCAAGTAATTCAGGAGAAATGTATGTTGCCCATTATTTTTGGCTTAAATGATTCTGAATAGCATATTGTACAGCAATGTTACTTTAAAAGGATCAGGGAGCATCAGCGATATTAAAACAGATCCTAATTTACACTGACAGCACATAGAGTAATCCAATGCTGAACACAGTATGCTATCAGAAGACTTTTTGAGTGAGGCTTGACTGTAGAATGAAGTTATTGCAAGAAGTATGCCCTGAGATATCAGCTTCCACTGAATGGCAAGAACACATGAACCCCTGATGGAAAACACAATAGCACATCTTGAAATCATGATAGTTGCCATTAGTTGAAACTCGTCCTATACTATCTTGCTGAGCTGCCTGCATACTTATCCAGGCCCAGAAACTAGTGAACAATAAAGCAGATTTGTAGGGCTTATGTATATTAAAAGTCAGCATACAGAGAGTGGGAGAAATGGAGAAAGCAGCTCTAGTTATTCCAAGTCTGTGGAAAGATATAAGGAAGATGTTTATAAGTAAGCTAAGCACAGGCATAAACCTTACTGTTATATTGAAATATTTACTTATTTTGAGCTTTTTATCTGCTCTTACAAGTAAACAATTTTTAATTAAAAAAATGGTGTATTGCTGCATTTTGTAGTCACCTGGTCACCAATTCCCGAGAATAACTGTAGGTAAACAAATCCAGCCAAGTTTGTGACATGAAAACAGGAGTGGGAGAAAAGATAAGGGAATAAAAGTGGGTTGGTACTATGATAATGCAGCACCTAGTCAGTCACCAGCTCAGAGTACCCTGAGATTTTATTCTTCAGCAGTAGAGGCACACATGTTGAGATGCTGGATTCTAATCCAGCAAAAAGTAGGGAAAAAATCAAAAAACACTCTTGACTTGCTGCAAAAATAGATCCTATCATTTTCATAATTTTCTTCAAAATCAACAGTTTTGCAGTACTTTTTATATTTTAGCAGCAGAAAGTGTCAAAGCAGGAGAACTTATGCAGAGAGAAATTTCAAATTCTCCAGCACTATTGGGAACCTTTCAGGAAGTGCCTTTTCAAGCATATGAAACCACTTCCTAAAGACAATCTGGAGAGATTACTTATAATGGTTTTCATATAAAACCATGATGGAGTTATGTGCACACTAAAATATTGCAGTAGAAGGATTCCTTTGACTTTTTTCCCTGGTGGCTTCTTGCATGTCTTTACGGGRCTGCAGTCCTGGACACTGGAATTTTGGACACACTAGGTAATACCAAGAGCCCATTGTAGTCACTGAGGTCACCATTTATAGGACCAGGCCATGAAACAACTTCTGATTGTTGCATGTTTCTAACATTTCTTTTACTGAGAACTGMAATTTCCTCAATGCTTTAACAGCAGCTCTTTTCAAACAAAGTAGATTCAGACACAAGGTACATATCTCATTAGAGTAGCTGTCAGTGAGAATGACATTTCTGGTATGCTGAATTAAATTTTGCTTCAAAAGAAAGTGTTTTTTTTTTACTTTCATATTTATTTGAACTGGAATTGCAAAAGAAGGAAAATCGTAAATGGATGGATTTTAAGGACATTTTGTTTCATGCTGAAATAGTTCTAAAACAATTTGGAGAGGAATTACTAATGTAGCTTTATAAACATGTATGGGAGATGCTATTACATATTAATTTAACTACAGGCTATTTCTGATAGCTCACACAATAATCTCCCATGCTCTCATACACTTAAGAAAAGTCAAATAGCTGCTGCTTTTAATTACAAGGGGCAAAACTTGAACAGTATCTATTAAATTCCCATTTTTCCTGAGAAGGAAAGGAACAAAGAACACAGGATTTGCTGTTTCAAAAGACTCAGATTATAAAAGTGTTGCCTGAATATGTCTCTTTACAATTATTTGCATTTGTCATTTGGATTCATTAGAAATTAAACCACTGCATAATTGTATTTCTTTTTTGAGATGTCTTTAACATTGACTGTGCTTTTAAACAAATGTGCCCAGATGCTCTGGGTACAGCTAATCACAGGCACAAAAGCCCAGTCAAGGTTAGGCTGCAACTTTGTCTCTAATTACCCAGTTATACATTCCTCGTTCACTCAAATCTTCTACCAAATTCAATGGGATTTTTGTTTAGTGAGGATTACAGGATTCAGCCTCCTAGCTTAACTACTGCATCTATACATCACTGTGTGCAATATGCTTCAGCCCCTACGGTTACAGTAGCTGTAGTTTTACTAGCCCTAAATRTCATATTGAACTTTTAAAGACTACTACACTCTCGAAGCCTTAAAATGCAGTTTCCTTTTTTTTTTATCCTTTTCTTTCATTGGCTATGCCATGGTCAACACTATTGGACTTTAAAGAATAGTTACCTGGAAGCCCATGTTTGTCTTATTGCTGCTATGCTTTTTATTTTAAACATGCTAATTTACTTTCTAAACCTATTGACATAACTATTATATCAGCCATTCTTCTAAAAGACAAAGATAGCATTTTTCCTCCTCCAAAGTCTTTCTCTTAAATTCTTACATTTCAGGTACTTCTGAAAGCAATCTGGTGATTTTACATGATCTTACCAATGCCCATAATAGCTTTTGTTGACTTCTCTAAATATTTGTGCTTGCCACAGAATCTTTGTACGATTCTCAGTTCCATTTTTTTAACATTTTTATCAGGTTGCCTGCAGTCTTTCTTAGTTTACCCCACAACATATGTTCACGAAACATTTTTTCATCATTATGCAAACACTACAATCCAGACAAAGTGCATGCCATCGTTTTTTATCAGAGCAGCTGTACAACTCAAAGACAAGGGTGTTTCTATGTTGTCAGTTCAGGCCTATTGGTCTCTTCCTCATTCAAACTGAACACGTGAGGAAACCCAGACACAGTTGACAAGACAGTTCAGTTAGGCCCCTGATTCTAACAGCACAAAACAAAACACCAAGAGCTTGTGCCCAGCACATCCCAGCTGCTCTAGCACCAAAATACCCCTTTTGTCACCTCCCAGGCACCTGTAGCATCACGCCACACAAACACGTTTCCCAGGGGCTGAAACACATCCTTTGACAGTTTAAAATCCAAAATATATTCATAAACTCCAACAAACCTACATTCCTCTAAACTGATGGACTCTCCAAAGCAACAAAATGAGTAATTGTGCCTCAGAGATATTAAATGGGAGGTGAGGATACTGACAGAATGCTCTGCCAAGTGTGTGTGCTCATCCTGTTCTGGGCAGCAATGACATTGGGTAGACGTATAACCAAGGGGCCTAAGAGGCTTGAGCTTGCTCTCCGCTACAATCCACAAACATCTACCTAGATTGAATCTTTCCTTCCTTAACATATGCCATGAACATGAGATACATTTGGTGTAGCTACTGTCAAATTCTTGACTAACTCCTAACACCTCCCAAAGGAAAGCCTGGCACATGGACTCCCTGGAAAGTGAAAAGGTATCAGTGAAACTGCAGGACAACTCATAATTTACAACACAGTAACTCCCCATGCAAATCTCACAAGGAAGCCATGCAATTTCAAGGTGCTTCATTTTAGTCTAATAACTTTATTGATACATATTTAATCCCTGTTGTGTTTTTTTACCAGGTACATTTTTAGGGAATGGACTTTTTTTCGTACTCCCTCCCATGCAAAGTCTTTGTGAAAATGTAGTTACCTCACTGTGTGAGTGATAAGAATACTATTTAATGGGGTCTACTTTCAAGGTCACCTTATGTTCCAATAGAGTTCAAAAGAGTCCTGCCAAATGACATACAAAGTGGTATTTTTCATGCTTGAAAGGCACATGCTAGTCAGAAGATTTTATCAACTATTTACTTTAAATGCAAAGGAGCACTTGACTCCCACTGATAAACAAAGGGATGCAAACTCGGTAAGTTTAGGACACTGCTACAAGCCTACAGTCAGCAGAGGCTAGGCACATATGCAGAGCCCRTAAACTTTTGGGGCTTGAGCACCAGCCTGACCGTCCCACTCTTTTCACCCCTGGCATGTACAGTGGCACTAAAGAGCACAGCTAACTTCCAGATGAGGTACAGATCAATTCATACTTGTGGGCTTTGAATTAGGACTCCTTGGTTGGTATCATGGTACTTTAGCCTGTCAAATAAGGGAGGCTGGATAACAGAATAGGCAGATTGCTGTAGTTCAAAGGCCACACTGCTGTAATTTAAATGAAATATATGTTATCTTGCTGTCCCCTCTGTAAGCAATATGAAGCACACACATGGAGAGCATGAATTAGAACTAGACAGTCCAAATTTTGGAAGGTAACTAGCCCTGCCAGTTAGTGCACATTTTTAAACTGAACTCAAAACAATGTATTTTCTGTGAATTGAAATTCTTGTGTGTTTTATTTCGACCTTCTCTCAGTAAAACCTGCACTAAGCCATGGCATTTTGCAGCCTGCACTCAGAACAGAAAATACTTCTCTGAGTGCCCAAATATATGCTTTCCATTCTTGGCCTTGTTCAGATTTTCAGCAAATACTTGCCATAAGGATGGATCCCTGCTCTCTGCAACCACAGAGAACTGTTGGATTCCTGAGCTCAACACCAGCATCCCCTCAGCGCATTCCTTACATGAGTTGCCTAAAACTCCTCACCACCATCTTTAAGACCAAATGACATGTGCATTTATATCTCCTAGCTCTGACTGTCAGTACAATAAAGCTATTTGTGCTCACTGATTCTGCCTACAGACAGATTCCAGTGCTCCCAAACTCAGCATCCTTCTTTAGTATGGAAGAGCACATGGACATTCCTTATAAGAAGAGCGATATTTCATTAYACTCTCCCTGTACAAAATCAGTACAAATATCAGAATAATCACATTAGTACAAAATCACATATTAACTGCGGGAAATATATGGGAAAGGGAGTTATACTCTAAGTTTTCAGTTCCTGCAGCTTTGCCCAGTGTCAATACAAAAGACCACACACACTAAAGCCTCATATCAATTCATTAAGATGGCCATGTCAGGCAAACATCACTAGCAGACAGAATTATATCTGTTTAGTAATACCTCCCAATTTAAAGCAACATTTTTGGGGAAAACAAATAGAAAGTGCTCTTTAATTGACTATGCCAATATTCCGGATAAAAGGCCTTACATCTGGTAATAAAATGTAGAAGTTACACTTGGTATCATATCCTGAATCAAAAGGTATAGTATATTGATTTGCCATTATATTTAAAGTGATTGACGCAGGATTTATACTTAATCTGGTTTTCAGAAAGCACGAGTTATTCTAGATAGAAACAGATGTCAGAAAATGCATGCCCAGACTGAAAATATGGCACATTATTCTGAACAAATAGCTTGCTTATGATTTTTTCAAAGAAAAATCAAATAGACAATGCAGTATAGTCAAATACAGCAATGGTATAAATGGCACAAATGCAGATTTATGAGTCTGGTGTGGGGGGAGATGTGGGGGGATGTGGTGGTGTTTTTTAGGGTTTGTTTTTAGTTTTTTGGGGTTATTTTTCATTTTGTTTTGTTGKTTTTTTTCTYGTTTGTTTGCTTCCTTATGGCCAACTAGTACTGGTTACTTTCTATTCCTCCTAGAATAACAGATTGGAAAGGTCCCCTCCCTAACAGCCAACTAGTCCAACGTAACACTCAAACTTCCAAAGATAAAAAAAAATTCAGTCTCTCTAGGAAACTAGTTCTAAGGTTTAATTGTCCCCACAGAAAATATTTTCTCCCTGATATCCTCTGGAAGCATCTCCTGTTTTAATACATGGTCACTGTCTCTTCTAACCCTGTGCATCTCAGTGAAAAGCCTGGGTCCATATTTGCAGTAGCCTCTAAGTGGAAGGCCACTATTTGGTCCAGTTCTCTCAGACCCATCTCATAGGGCAGATGTTTCAGCCCCTCTTGGTGGCCCACTTCCAGACTCAGTCAAGTTTATTAACATCTTTCTTGTAATTTTTCCTGAAAACCAAGAACAGTATTCCACATGTGGTTTAACAGTCAAGTAGAAGAGAACAATCATTTTGCTCCATTTACTGGCCACGCTCCTCTTGACAAAGCCCAGGATGCTGTCAGTCTGCATTGCTGGCAAGGTGTAATGCTGGCTCATATTCAGCTTAACTATCCATCAGGACACTTTTCTCAGAGCTGCTCCCCAATCACTGAGCCTCAGCCTCTGTCATTGCAAGGAGCTCTTCCACCCCAGGTTAAAGACTGCAGTTKTCTTTATTGAATCTCATCAGATTCCAGTCAATCCATTTTTCCCATGTACCCATGTCCCTCTGAACGCTAACCCTGTAAGGAAGGAGTTCTATCAGCTTCACTGCCTCCACACGTCCAGTTTGTTGCTATCCAAAAACCATATTGAAGGTGTGCTCTGTCTCACCACCATGTACCCTTTTCTCCTTTTGTACCTCACAAAGATGTAARAAAGGTGGTTAGAGCACAGCAACACCAAGGTGGTGGATTTGATCTCTGTATGGGCCATTCACTTAAGAGCTGCACTCAATGTTCCTTGCGGGTCCCTTCCAACTCAGAATATTATGTGAGTCTGTGACTATAGTAAAACAGTACAAATCCCAGGAGAGGGCTCTCATCCACAAACCTTGTAATTTCATCAGAGATTGTGATCAGATTAGTCAAGCATGATTTACCCTTGGCATTCACAGTCTGACTCCAAAAATATCCCATTTACCAGTTCTTTAATTAAAGACCAAGTTGGCTCTTTTCAAGGGCAGGATGACACTCTGCTACTTGAATTGCTCATATGAGCTTCAGTAATTCATGGTTGCTACAAGCCAAGGCTGTCTTTGATTACTGCCTTCTTGGCTAGCTCTTGTGAGAATTCACTCACTCAGATATATTGCACCCTCATTAGCATCCTTTTGACAGTCTCCAGAAACACCCTGGACTGCCCTTCCAGCAGGCAGTAGAGGGGCTAAAGTCCACCCCAAGAACAAGGGTCTCAGAGTTGCTTAAATATGACATTGTCCTCATATTAACCAAGTGATCCATAAAATATGCTCAGCATTATGCAACCCATGTCAACCCCTCCTCTGATCCTAATCAACAAGAAACCCATCACTCAAACTACTTATTGTAAAGCAAAACCCCCATCCCTTTCCTCCCTGCCAGTCTTCCTGCACCCATTCATCATAGCTGTCCCAACAATGCCTTATTGATGGGTCTGCATGCAGAGGTCTGTCTTCTCCTGATTGATTCCTAGATCATGCGCATTTCTCTGCAGGCAATTCTTCCCTGACAGTCTACAAACCAGAAGATTTATGTTTTACTTTGGAGTCGTTCTTCCTCAGATTTGACCATCTGCTGATAGTACTTTTCTGTCTGTCATCCGAATTTTGATTTTTTTTTTTCCAACGATTTTTTTTTCCCTTCTCTTTAAAATGTAGTTCCATCCCTCTTGACTTCAATAACAAAACGCTAATTAAAAAATTGTGTACAGACAATCTCACAAAGTCTGTCTGTCAGCTATCACATTTTCAAATTAGCACTACTGCTTTGGGAGAAGCTGTACTGTGGTAAATTAAAATGATGAAAAACCTGTAGAAGACTATGCAGTAATCTGTTCAATCAGTATCACATATGCAGGCAATGGAAGAAAAAAGTTTAATCYTAGCCAAACAAGGATAAAATCTCATCTAACACAGTGAGTTTAAAAACTAGACTTGAGTACTGAAAATATTATCTTGAATTGAGCCACATAGATACAGCTATCCTTCACTGGTACTCCAAACACCTCCTTCAAAAGTTCCCTAGGAATATCTACAGACTGCAGCACTGAGATTGCCTAACTCGATTTCATTTGGCACAGGATACACTCTGGATCACAACAGGCTCCCTTGCTGGGAGGTGCTGTTGACTCTCTTGATGGACAAGAGTCCTTGACAGAAAACATTTCCTAAGCCAGAAAAAATCAGCAGAGCCTCAGTTCTGCTGAGGATATTGACTAGCCAGACACTGAAACATAAATCAACAGTGAGGATCACCAGCCTCACATTTGAACTACAATTACTTCCTTGGCTGAGCCTGCAGTGAAGCTTTAGAGAGCAATAATACAGGCTCATTACAGGCTACCATTTATTAGAAGGGTATGCAGTTTCCCTTCCAACAAGTCAACTGACTGATGGTAACTTAATGTTTGTTTAGCAAATGGAGGTCGCTTAAACAAGATGGTATTGGCCCCTACAATTAATTYAGAGAATCTTTGAGAGGAGGAATAGACACATTTCAACATGCTGAAAAGTGTTAATGTTGACGACTCAATAAAACTCTATAAAACACTTCCCACTGATGCGCTCTTGCTACAATATTGCAAAAAAAATGCAGATCACTTGCAGATCTTCCTAAACAAAATACTCACAATCCAAATTTCCACTTAGGAAGCTTCTTTCATCCAGACAACTCTGAGCACTTCTTTTTTTTAATTAAACCGAGGAGATAATTCCTAAGGTGAAAATAAAGTAATATACATGTTTGTAGGATTGGAGTAACCTGTAGGGTTGGATTAACCTTCATTTTCAATTTATTTCTGAAATAATTATTCCTATATTTATGCAGAGTCTTAAGTAACACCATATAACTGTTAAGTATATCTTCCTATATATTGCTTGGTAGAGAAACTTTTTTAGAAGCTAGATCATAGCACAGAAAACAGCATAGAAAAAAACAAAGATGTAGGAYGAAAGGTTCTGTTCCTCACCATTCCATGAAGCCTTTTTTCAAAATGCAGACAAAAGAAGGTTGTGTACTTTATAAAATTGCTAGACTAAAATCAAATTTGTTTCTATAGATTAGTTCTATTTTTAAACCCTGGAAAGAAAAGTCAGCCCAATCCCTTTGCTAGAAGTGCCTGCAAATCAAAAAACATACTTGAAGGAACCATTCTGTCTTTCTGGCTGTTGTGACCAGAGCTACACTGACTTTAGTGGGGTGAGCCTATTAACAGCAGTTGAAGATCTGGTCTTCCAATTTAAATTCTGTCTTGACTTTGAGTAATTCTGTTGAGGTCATTAGAACAGGGTTACTCAGGACATAAATTTTCCCCAAGGGCTTTTGTTTCCTGAGATATATTTATATTTCATTAATGTATAAACAGAAAATACCTAACAAGTTCCAGCAAAGCAATTAATGTAATTAGTTTGTAACTTGTGCTTAGGTCTCTCAAGGGTTACTGAGGGTCAAATTAGGGAAACCTATTGCTGAAAAGCACAGGTCCTAAAATAACAAAGCTTCAGCTTACATCTCTAAGTGGTTGCACCTCTGTATTTTGATATCTAATAACATTTTTTAAAGAGTAAACAGACAGAAATGACAGAATAAAATACATCTGAAAGGATGGAATGTCGTATTTTAAAAGCAAATGGTATTTTTGTGTGTTTCCACAAATAAAAATGCTTTAATTAATTTCTGTTTAAACTTCACAAAGTCATAAAGACATAATCACAAAAGTAAGATTTTTTTTCACGTATTCTAAAATAGAAAAACAATTCAGGTGCAAACAAAAAGTTAGTATTGTCTACTTCATACTACCTGCAACCTATCCTCATCTGGAGTTAAAGGTTCAGTAAAACTTCCACCATATGAAGCACACATAAGTTAGCAGGAGTGGGCCTAAACAACAAATGTCAGTGGCCCAGAGCAAGCTGTTTAAAGAAACCGATGTCACTTGTCCTACACGTGAAACAAGTAGCAGCGTCTTCTTTCACAAGCAGTAGCATGGTTTTATTAAAAAGGCAAAAGTTAAGTTTTATTAAAAAGGCTTCAAGCTCAACTTGAAGGTTGAGAAACACTGTAAGACACTTAATTATCTGTAAGACTGGCAGGGAGAAATTTATTTTTGTTAACTAAACAGCCACTAAAATATAATTAAAATAAACTATCAAAGGTCATGTGGACCATTTGTTCATTTGGATAACAACATAAGCAGATACCAGCTGTTGATAACTCTCTTAGATCCTGTTATGTCACACATGACATTTATCAACATGTCAATTAGTTACAGAAAACTGAAAAGAAAGAGTATGGAAATGCATTCTCCTTGAGGGCTAAAGAGACCAGATAAATCATGGGTTTACAACAACTGCTTGTAGAATGCAGTTCACTAGATTGTTCTGACAATACATWAAACCTCTGGATTTGTTCATGCTAAATATGTAAATCTGTTATTTAACCATTGCTAACAAAGCAGGAACTTTCAAAGTGGACATGAAAAGGCATAGAATAGTCAAATCTRTTTGAGTTCCATTAACAAAACCTTGATGTCTCCATATACCGCTAGAGTATCAAGTGATGTGAGCAGCCAAAACCACATCAACTTTAATGGAGAAAGACAGAAACATATATTTCTGAAGCATGAGTAGAAATGGAAAAATGCTTTTGATCTAGATCATGAAGGATAATAAACCCTGACAATACACATTTGGGATGCTGCTCTCAGGTTCCATTACAGTAATATAGTGCAATGTTTCTAATTTGGTTGTGTAGATATATTTCTAATTTGTAGCTGCAAATACAAAGTCCTTTGAATTAAAAAGGAATTCAAGCAAGTCAGATAGTTCACACTGAAATAAAAGGAAATATTATTGTTTCTGATTAATGAAGGAGTAACATCTGGCACTTATTATGTTTATGTGCTACATCAATCACCAAAAACACGAACTCCAAAAAATCTACCTTATGTTCTTATAAAYATAAAGCTTTTCCTTTCCTAGACCAGATTGTTAGCTTATGTAAAGTGGCACAGCTCTAAATCTAGCTCCCTATCTTCTAATCAGTTCAAATTATGTATCAGACACAAATTTATCTAGTTTAGCTTTTACAGATGGGGGTGGATTTTGATCTTGTTGTTGTTGTTGTTGGTTGATGGGGATTGTGTTTGTTTGTTTGTTGTTTTCTTGGGTTTTTTTTTTAACCAAGTGATTGATTTCCACACAGAACACTCTTACATGAGACACAGTACCAACAGATCAGTGTATCATCAAGTAGTGCTGGATTTTTTTTTTCAAAGCTCTATCTGCAATAGATGCCAATTTGTGCATCATTATCTYTATTACAGCATGTGCTCTTTTCAAACAATCTACTGCAACTGTATAGTGACAAGAATAAAAAGAATAAAGGCAGTGGAAAAAATGTTAACCACAGAAAGATGAATAGGACTTGGCCTCTCATGATCTGACCACCCAATGTATGGGACATTAGTACTGAGAAACAAACGTGCTTTAACTTCCTCATCTCATGAAGAAAGAATGAAGCAGAACGGATTGTCCAGTAAAGTTCTGTTAAGTGCTTATCGCAATTTTCAGTGCAGAGGATAGAGCGAACCACTAGAGAGCAAACATTTCTAAAGCCTACTCAAACTGCATGGGAGGGCTTAATCCAGACTGTGAAGAAGGAAATAGTTTTCTATTAAATAAAGCATTGACTGTTAAAAGAAAGTTTATCTACCTAATGAGGAGAGGAGCAACTCATAGACAATTGTGATGAGAAGACATATTTATGTCTTTTAGTCTTTACATTCATGTTTATAAAAGGTCAGTTGCAACCAGGCAACTGACATGGCTAACAGAGTAACAAAGGGCTTCAACCAAAAAGAGGAAAGCATTCTCCTTGTGTGTGTTAATCAGGACACTTTAAAAGCCAAATTAGTTTGTCTAGTTTTCTCTAAGATAGTTTCAATTTTGACAGAAGSAACAACAGAGCTATTACTTGCTGCCTTTGAGGACAATCAATCTGGATGGAGGATTGGTGGTTTCAGGAGAATGGAAAAGGAAGCCCAAATTCCTACTCCAGGCTCAATTCCAATTGCACAAACACTAGAGCAAACGATAAACAAACAAGCTATTTGGAAGTTCTTAGGGAGGAAAATGAACCATCATCCTTATCCCCTACCCCCCCAAGAGATTGCAAACATCTGTTACAGCTGTTTACAACACAACAATCACATCAAATTAGTACCATTATCTTTTTCTGTTATGGCAGGAGGATGGTTTTCTGATAAGGAAGCAGCAATAACTGCTCCCAACCTTGCACCATCTCTGTGTGCACACACGGCCACAAGTCAGACCCTGATAGCCTCTGCTTTGAGACAGATTATACATACTTTTAAACTCACTATTTTTGCAGCCTCAATAAAGTCGGAAGCCAAAACCTGATACAGCTGCACATTATATTTGTATAACAGCTTCCCCAACCCCTGTCCCAATGATCCTGCCCCATGAATGATTTTTTGAGGTTCTGTGGTCAAAGAGACCAACTAAAAGATACTGATTAGCAAACTTGATCCTTTCTCCAATGTGTTGCACTGGTTAAAGACTACAAGAAATACAAACAGTTGTCATGGAGCTGCACTTCCTCTTACAATTATTCTTGAGAAAAAAATCTCTGTTATTTTTTCTGCCAGCTCAGTTTTCTTGGAAAGCCTGTGACCTCAGTGTGAATTACAAGCCTCATCTTGTCCATTCTGTAATTTATTTTGACTTCAGTAAGGTTTTTCCTTGATATTCTAAGAAACAGGAAATATGGTCTAGAGGAAGTTACTACAAAGAGGGAAGTAAAACTGCTGAAAAACTGTACCCTACGTTGTTTGTCAGTGTTTCAATGTCAAAGCGAACACAGCTGTGTTCACTGTCAAAGTTAACACGCTTGTCGCTATGCAGTTGAACATGTCCATTCTGGATTGTGGCTGAAGAGGGAGATGCTTACCAAAATATGCTTTTGACTACTTAGTTTGGATGACAGGATCAGAATTCACAAGACAACTTTGTCAATATGAGAAATACTCTAGGAAGGAAAAGATTGTGAGATTTTGTTAGGACACTTCTACTCTTCAGTTCTTTTAAGTTCTGTCCTTCAAGCAGGAATACTCAACTGGACAAACACAATTGAAGAAGTGCTAACTTTGTAGCAGCTCTTCAGTAAAGGCATCTGTGAGTCACAAGCTGAACATGAGTTAGAAACTAAAAAGAACACACTGAAGAGACCAGTATTTAGACTAAAGAAGAGGAGCTTGAGGGAAGTTAAGAGCTAAGTACAAGGAAGGAAGAAATAGGTAATGTTCCATATCCACATTATCTTGGACAAAGAGTAACAGACTTATTTACAGCATACAGTATTAATTAGGAAATTAGCTTTCCTGGATATTAGGGAAAAGAATTCTGTTGAATCAACTTATATGGGAACTGATATTAACCAAGTTCCCATTTCRTCTGTTAATAGTCTCCCTTTGCTGTGCTACATGAAGACTTAGAGGCTTTTTTGTTTGCTTTGAATCCAGCCAGTGTTTTGCTTTCTGCCAGTCTTGTGGTAAAACAGTACTGCCACTGCTGAAGTCAGAAAAAGCAATCAAGACAAACTTCTCAAATGGAACTCAATGAGCATATCTTATTATAAATTGTTATAAATATTCCAAGTGAATGCAACAAAATAAGGACATGTTGATTCAATATTTMTTTTACTGTGAAGCTTCAGCTAGACCTAGAGGACCAAATAACTACTTCAAAATTCATGTGGACAGCTCTACATGTGAATCTGATTCCAAGAAAAAAATTTTCTTTTGTATAATTATATATACACACACACATATACATATATATATATATATGTACTAGAAGTAAAGCACATTKGGTTAAAAATGCCAAATAAATAATCAAATAGACTGATTTTTCCTTAAATGTGTTGGATATAACCAGCCAACAAAATCACTTTGTGAAAATACATTAAGTACTTCAAAGGAATTATTTTATGCTGCAGTGACAAAATTGACTAACAAATGTTGTTTGGACACCTGTTCCAAAATCAGGACTTTCTCTACCATATTCCCACCCAGCACTTTAAGACTATGGAGGAGAGGAAGGGAGTAAAAGGGCAACAAATCTTTTTCTGACTAATGGATCAACTCCAAAYGCTTTGAAATGCAGGAGCTCTTTCTTTTTGCTTTCTTTTCTTAGTAATTGTACAAAATTTACAATGACTTTCAGACACAACACACTTCAGCCTTGTAAGGCCACATATATAAATGTATATAAAAGCAAACATGAAAAAAGCAGAAATCTAATTAGGCTTCAAGAAGACAAAACATAAGGGGAGCCACGGCCGTGAAATGTAATCTTTCAGTGAGCAGAACACACTTACATTGCTGCCTGACTTCTTCATTCATGAATTCAGATATAAGCCACACATCCCTGCACTGGTCTATAGAAATGGATCTGTGGTTTAGCTACAAAATTACCCTTTTTTCTAGGCTGTATCATGAAAACATTCACCAGAAGCCAGTCTTCTGTGTAAGAGACACTTGATTTACTTGACATGGTGGCTTTATTGACCCACTGCGAAAATCTTCAGATTTTTGGTTTTTTGAAGGTTGTTCAGAAGAAGAAAATGTAGCCTGGAAACAATGCATTCATAATACAAGCACCCCAATACCAACTTGTTTACCTTGCTATAGACCTTAGTTGTTTAAAAGCCCATAATGTAGTGATAACTGGTATTTACACTTAGCATATGTTTGTAGCTACAATTTTTCTCTCCTACATATCATCACAGTAAGCAAACCCAAGTTAAACACCAATTGTAAGATCGATAAAAATTCTTAAAAATTAACTATTTTAGTAATTTGAAAGCAGCCAGAGTGCTAATTTTAGTTTTCTAATTATCAGAAAGACACCAGTGGGAACTGTAAATCTTTCATTCAAAATAATTTTTTTGAGCAACCTAACATTTAACTGTTAGTGATTTAAAGTCTAATATCAGAAATATTCCACTGGTATCTCAGGAGCTGAAAAGTGAATCTGACAGAAAACTAAACACTGCCTTTAAATAAGATGCTTTCTTTAAATCATAATTTTCTAAAAAGAAAATTGTTTTAAAGTTCTAAAAGTTATATGAGTATGAATTAATCCTATCAAAACCTACTCAGTACCATATTACGGCTTTAATCTAAAGGAGGTCTATGGAAATCAAATCATCAGTCTATTTGAATTGATGTGACCATTTATAGTAAGAATCTTTTATAATCATGAAGTCATACAAAGATGCAATATTTGGCTTTTCAGAAAGAATTTCTCCCTATAATAAAGACATCAGCACTGTACCTATTATTGAGGTTACATTTATGTAAGTAGGATCAAAAGTTTTTCTGTTTTAAACTACTTAGTTCTAGGGAGAATAAAAAAGAAAATTGCTATTGGTCCCACATTACAATTCAATTTTAATTTAAAGCAGTTGCTAAAAAAGTTTAAACTGCCCCCCACCCAAACTCTTAAAGATGCAATTTTAAATTACCTCTGAAACAGCTCCATATTGATTTTAACTCTAGCTAATTTCTAAATCAATTAGCAGATGAAGTTCCAAAGACTAACCTCGTTTTCTGCATGTGAAAAATTCCACTGCAAAAAGTATCAAACTCTTATTGTTTCAAGGTGCATACTCCAATAGCTGAGAAACAACCATTTTCCTTTCTATTAAATCCACTCATAAAAACCTACCCAGGCTCCGAAGAATAGAAAGCTTTGTTAGTAAGAAAAGAACATTAAGTCAATTAAAATGCRTGATTTATACCACTTATTTGTGGACATTTATTTGGCATACAAACTAATAATTCCTGATATTATTGTTTTGATTATGGAGAAGCTGGAAATTTGTTACATAATTCATGACATTGTATGACTGAGATTGCAGGGGCAATGAGTTTTCAGAAGACTTAAACTTATAAAGACTTTTTTTTTAAAAAAGAGGTAGAGATATGAGAATTTTAAAGAACATAAAATTGGATCAGTTGGATCAGTTAGCTATATTAAAAAAAAANAAAAACCAAACAAGAAAATAGTGATTGAAATCACAGAGACAAATATATGGACAAAAATCCAGTAAAATACATTAACTAAAGTTGGTTTCATGAAATACTGAAATGAATGGTTGCATTAGACATAGCGTGGTAAGGCCATATTGCAGCCTGGTTTATCCAGTTCTCAGAATGTCATCAAGGAACAGATAAGAGCGAAGGAACATAGTTTCAAAGCAGAATGTTATTTTAAACTACTACAGCTCCACCTGYGGAAGAAGGATCTTCCATCTCAGCAGCCACCTGGAAGCAGACCTTGGCTGCTCTCTAAAGYTCATGTAGTAGGGAAGAACTGAAGCAGAAAAGAACATGGTGAGGGCTCTCTGATAGTGGTGTTCATTGACTCACCAATGTCAGTTGATGTGAAGAAACCCTCGTGAAGGCAGACGTTTAAGCTACTGCATGCCCAAGGTCCCTGAAAATCCTGCTCTGAGATGAGAGGTATACCTAGGCAAGATACAGAGTTTCTTCAGCCTACCTTGATTTACAGAAACCTATGCAGACTCATCCTAATGAGATCCAAGCACAGCAAACCTGTGAGTAGCAGATTTTCAAACAAAAAAATAACGAAAACCTTCAAGCCTCTGCAAACCTAAACAAATAAAAAATGGATCCAAGCCATGAACTGAAAAGGCCAATATTTTTAAATCTGTCTATATAGAAACAATATAGGAAATAAACTTGACCTTTATTTTCAAAAAAAGGAACATTTTGTAAAAGTTTAAAAAAAAAAAATCCAACATACACATTCCACTTCAGACACTAATCTCAAGTTTCCCAATGCCTTAGTCCATGCAGAGAGAATTTCCAGGGGCTAATTTAGAATTTGCATGGGTTTATCCTTTGAAGCTGTTCCCTCTCCCTGATCTCACAACAGCTTTGGGTGACCAAGTTTCTAATACAGCACATGGCTAAATGCCCATAGATGCTGGAGTGTGTTCAAAATGCAATTCAGTTAACAAGCATACAGAGGTCCTCAAATGGTAATAACTATTCCTTTGCTCACATACTTGCAAATCCCTTGTTTTCCAAAGGTTACTGAGTTCTTTTTAGACTGTGGAAAAAAAGTCAATACCACTCACTTGAAATTATTTTATACTGCCTTTTAAAAAACAGATACAAAAAAGAAAACAAGTAGCTTAATATACTTTAACATATCCTAATGCAGTTGTCTAATAATATTAATGTACTTCAATCTTTAATTGGATCTTACAAGTAATGGCAATATAACCTCTTGGCAGTAATTTTAAATTTTTATATGATCTTGAAGTACCCACTTTATTCCCACTAAAATAACTAATTATGCACAGTAGGACTAACTCACAGCCTAATAAATCCATTGTCTTTTGCCAGTTTCAGAAACTCTGAGTGAAATCATGAGCCATATAACTATCAGAGAGCTCATAATCTTCATGTACAGGGACATCACCTCAAAAATATTAAACACAAAAATGTATTTAGTAAACTTAAAGTGGGGATACAGATCTCAAATTACAACTTCTAGCAGAAAAAACCTGAAATTGCCAGTTCGCAATTTGCATAGCCAACGCTACGTACACAGAGATAAGAAGTATTCCTCCACATTTATGTTTTTGGKTTTTTTTTAAACTAGAATTCCAAGTGTATACAGGGCTGTGCTTCAATGCCTGAATAWCCAAACTAGATCTTCAAGCCAGTGGTGAAAAACCTGAATTAAGACAGCCTGGCACTGTCTTTACCGTGCCTACCATACAATCACAGAGCTTATTTCAAGTTCAAACAGAAAAGGAAGGTAGTTTGTGATGATGCACGAGTTAACAACAAATTAGTTACCTAGTGAAGGAACTAACAGGTGAAGCACTAAGAGTGAAGTGGCTGCTACAACACAGAACTAAGCATGAATTAAATCCTTCCAAGAAACTTCATGCAGGCTTTCCCACAGAATCAATCCTGCCCCAGCTACATGCCTAGAAATACCCCATTAGTTATCTTAAACAGGGGTCCTCTGATAAACTCAAGATGCTGCTTTCTAACTTTCCCTTCCCACTGTGATCCTTAACTGGACAACTGTTGGAAATTAMAGAAGCAAAACAAAAGGAGTCTCTTTGGGTCTCCACTTTCTGCAGCAATTATTATGGCTTTATATATACACATTGAGCAATGCTGCAGTTTGGGGTTTGTGGTTTTTTGTTTGTTTTCCATAAATAAGAAGAGAATAACACTAACTCTCACTACCATGTCCATGACTTCTCCAAAACTAGTTTCTTGCATATTTCAAGTCTCTGGCTGGTCCCCATACTTCCCAAACAGGGAATTAGTTTGACCTGGCGTGCCCTCTGTACATGACACTGCAGCTGCATTCACAGGCTGAGAAGGGGACTCAGTGGCTCTAAGGAGCATTTTCTTGAGCAGAAGTGATTTGTATGAAGTGCTACAGGTTTTCTAAGCAGAGCCTCTTAGTGAGGGAATGAAAGAAGGACAAATGCTCACAGAAGAACTTCCATGCTGCAGTGGCTTGAAATCTTGAAGCAGCTTTAATTCACTCAGCAGGCTGCTGCACAGCACTTATGGTAGAGGACCTTAGGGCTCATCATCACMCTGCATTACACTATCTCTGTGCTTCTCAGAAGGTGAAAACTGAAAATTCCTCCTGACAGTTTTCTTCTGGCCCACAGTGCAAAATTGTGTACACCAAAGACGCACCTAACATACTTCTATCGCATGCCACACAAAACAGCATTCCATCAGGCTACATTCATARGGACAACAAAATAAACTGGAGCCACAAGTTCTGTCTAACCATGCTCAGTACCCTAAGGTGTTTCACCACACTTACCACCTCTGCTTACCAACAGCAGAAACAAAAGCATGTCCTAACACCATTTCCATAAATGCAGTTATTTGGGACTCACCAAGGAGGGTCACCAAGGAGAATCTCCCAGGGAAGCTGGTCGTTTTGGCACACTCTGAAAGCATTACACAAGCTTGAGTTTTGTGCAAAGTGCAACAGGTGCTTCCATCTAAAAACCACACTTAGCAGAGAGGGTCAGTTATCACTCTTCATTGTATGGTTATTATCCTGAATGCTTTCCTAGGAAATGGAGATCTATTATCCTAGTGCAGTTTCTATCAGAAGTTCAAAACCACCCAGAGAGTCTTAAAGCTACCCAATTCATCAGGGTGTCTTGCTTCACCCTGGGCTGCTGCCCAGCATCTCAATGCCAAGGGGTCATGACCCCGAGTGCAGTCACATTGGATCACAGGATCTGGCCCTTTGCAGCCTGCTGCCCTTTTCCCCCTCTTCGTTGCCCAAAAATCAGACCCTTGATCTTTTACCCAAAAGTTCAACCAGAGTAAAGAGTTGAGATTTGTACTGGGGATGTTAACTGCATATTTTATTTCTTTCTACATGTGGATCTGACATAAGTCCACAGATTGAGACAAAAACATGGATTGCATTCTGCTTCCACATGTGAGCAAGACCAGAGTAACTACTGACTTAATACATTTATTTGGGAYACAAAACTGAGTAAATGAGAAAATGTAAGCCCAAATGACTCTTAGATTTACAGATTGAACTTTTTTAGTTTATGACTTTTAAGCTCCTTAACAGATCAGAACAGCCACATATTTTCATATCTTTTATATGTAAAGTGTATTCCAGGTTGTTTAGCATGCTCAGTTGAGGAAAAAAATGCATTTATAGTTTTTATTATAAAATAAATTATCTTTGTTCCCTAAGTACACAGCTTGGAAGCTGTTTTTTTTCTATTAGCAATATTGCCAAATCTTATTTTCATCTTCAAACAGAACTTATACTGTTTTATTTAAACTCCTGGAGGCGCAGTTGAAACTTACACATATGTTTCTATACAAAACCTAGCAAAGACAAAAAAACTCTAAAAAATTAAGCATTTCTTCCAAAGCCAGAAAGGTTATTTGGACTGAGATGCACAAAATTAATGACTGGATTTGTCTCACTAGAATAATTCCTTCTGCACGTAGCTACAGCTTCTTCCATCCAGTGCTCTTTTTCACATGCTTCAAGATGTAAATAAGGGCAAGCYAGGGCTGCATGAATTACTCACACAACTTGCTCCCTGTCATAACATTTATGGAAAGATCACAGCTCTTCTCTCTTCACTTAACTAGAAACAGGCAAGCCATGATGGTACCTGCTCTGGCTTACTGATTCATGATGGATGAATACACTCCATGGATGAGTACACTCACATAAAAGCAGCATGTGTACTTGTAAGAAGGCAATTACAGACAGGAAGGACATGGAAGAGGCAGCACACGATCTCCAATCACATGATGAGATACATAATCATTACAATGAAGGGGGACACCATATGTTACTTGCAGATGAACATAATAGGGCTGAAATCCTATTTGGATGCATCACTTGGATAWAACTGAATGCTACCACCAGCTGTTTCAACAAGCAGTAACTGCATTTTGGTCTTATATGATCAAATATCATTCATTGCCCACTTTCCCTTCACAAATCACACAGATCACCCCACTTCAGAATGCAAAGAGGATCTGACAAGTAGACAGTAAATGACAAGAAGAACAAGCCACAACCTCAAACTGTTTCGTGAGAGCTGTAAAATAGAAAGATCATCACTAATAGCAATACACAAATAATTATACACTATTACAAAACCAGAACTGTTTGAAATCTAAAAAAGCAATCAAATAATGAAGAAAAGGGGGTGGAGAGGAGAGTTGCAACCTCCCTTCCAAGACTCAGTTACACAATGCAACTTTAACTCATTGCTGTGGAGGCAACAGCTACAAATAGCCACAACAAAGGAATTCAGCAAACTTGGGTGGGTGCATACATAACTGTATAATAAACTTGTTAGGCTAGGTTCCCTGGCTCAGCACTTACCTGCTACCTGATGGAAACTAAAGGATAAAACTGGAAAAAATTAATCTCCACTYCCGACACCATCTTTCAGTATTACCATCACAATCAGACGAAATACTAACCCAGACAGACTTCATCATGGTATTTCAAAGGCTTTTTTGGACTTGCCATCATACTGAGGAGGATTGTGGCATGCCATATTATACATGTTGGTACAAAGGTCTTCTGCTTGGAGAGTCAGGTACACCAAAGGAAGTCTACTCCAACCTCCTGTATCCAATGGTCATTTTCATCTATGTATTTCAGAAATTATGACATTTAGATCAAGTGTCTTGGAACATAAATGCTCCGATCTTAGAGCATCCAAACTTAAATACTAGAATAGGTGTTAAAGTCATAATTTCCCTTGAAATGATGACTTTTCTTTTATCCAAAGATAAGTCATTCTCACAGGTCAGAATAAAAAAAATCCTCACCAGTATATTTGGCTTCAGTTTTATGCCTTCTACCTTGTTACATTTTGTCTTTTCCAAAGATTTTCACATGGTTTTCCCAGTCATCTCTTGATTTGAAATTCTTTAAGATCTTACTAGAAGTTATTTCCCTCTCTATTATTATACATCTTTTTCCCCCAACCCAGTTCCATGGGTTCATCTGTGGACATTGAAATTGTAGACCGCAGCTCAGTATCTGACTTACTAGTGCCACACACAGAAGASGGAATGAGGGTACAATTCACTGTTGTTCTGTTTTACATCCATGAGATTCTTATGATCCTCATTGAAAACACTGAAATGTAGAAATGTACTCACTATGGCTTTTAAATCACTCTTCTAGTACTACTTCATATTTAGTCTTCTATGCAATAAATACATGCAGTCTTAAATACTAGAAGGCAAATCATAGTTTTACTTCAACCACCATGAGTTTAAAGTTTCATTATTTTGCTTTGCTGTAATCATGATTTTTCACATTTGGGAATGCTGCTACAATAGGTAACAAAAAGGTTCTGTATGTGACACAGCAGACAAAAATGATATAGGAAGCACTTCTGCAGAAGTAATGTGTATTGCTCTTCCTACCTCTATAGGTTCTTATTTCTTATTTTACAGACCATATAAAACACTTGCCATTTATTAGTAAGGCTATTTCAACTAGCATGGTAGGACAGTTGAAATTCTTCAAATTAGTTTCCAGGTGTTCAAGAAGACAGTCTCTCTAATGCTTTGATTCTGCCAATGCACATTAGCAATCATAAGACTGGAGGATCAGGATAATCAAGTTGAAAAAAAAATCAAGGTACTCCACTGGATTTGACGTAAGAATTTTAATTGATTCATTTTTGTTTTCCTTTCTAATGAAATTAAACAGCCTCTTGCCATAAAAATATGAACCGAAAATACAGGGAACTGCATTCAGTATTCCTCATTTGTCACACTTTCTATGAAGCTATCATCTGGAGTGCTGAGGCAAATAACTGCACTTCAACTACAAATCACCTGGGTTTTATTGTAATCACAGTCTACTAAAAGCAACTTTTTTCTGCTTAAAGCAGAGAGATGCATTACATTATGCTTCACAGCTTGGAGCAAATATGAGAAAATAATGGGGTAACTACGAAACATTTTTGACTCAGATGAAATGAGTGTAAGAGAGGCGACTCAGGTCTCACTTCCCCACTCAGAATAAAATTAAAGGATGAAGATGAAGCAAGAAAGTAGGAGTGAAAGAAACCCCACCTTTGGCAACTGTTTCACTGGCACTGCCGCAAGGGCCTCTAAGTTTATCTAAAGGACATTTGTGGACAATCACATTTAGATAAGAAACAAGTTACTGCCATGCATGAACTTSACTCCATGCAAATCAGGAAATAAAGACCTGGAAGACTACTTAAAAGTATCTCATTAATAAAAGGAAGGGTACTAAGTCAGTTGCTTCTGTTTCGTGCGTATCTTTATCACTTTTTATACTATGATGTGATACAGAACACAACACAATACTTTAAGTGAAAGCAGTCAGCCTTCTATTCATCCACATCAGATAGAGTGCACTCTATGATTTATGTATGATGAGTCAAGCACCTAACAATTAAAAACAATTCTCTTGAAAATGCAGATTAGCTGCATTTTACTACACTAAGATTCCAACCATAAACGAGCCTACAGATTTCAAATCTTATGTCCATAAAGTATTAACAAGCATAAGAAGTGAATATTCTGGAGTCTTAAGATACACCTACATAAAATATTCTCACCAAGACTGCAACAAGTATAAGCACCAGGTCCTGAAAAACAGCTTATCAATCTGCAATTTGAGTCTCTCCTCACCATTTAACAATCAGCATGCTACTTTCAGTTGGGACAGAGTTAATTTCCTCCTAGTAGCTGGTACAGGGTTGTGTTTTGGATTTGGTATGAGGCTGACAAGGAAAACACACCGTGTTGCTGGGCAGTGCTCACCCTAAGGCAAGGGCTTTCTAGTTTCCCATGCTCTGCCACCGAATAGGTGCACAAGAGGCTGGGAGGGAGCACAGTCACAACAGCTAACCCGAAGTGGCCAAAGGGATATTCCACACCAGAAAATGTCACAAACAGTATAGAAACTGGAAGGAGCCAATCACTGCTCGAGGACCGGTTGGGCATTAGGCGGTGAGCAACTGTGTTGTGCATCACTTGTTTCTCTTGGGTTTTAGTCCTCTCTCTTTCTGCTTTCCATTATAATCATTGTTGTTGTTATAATTATTATCTTTTATTAAAGTTCATTTATTAAACTGTTCTTATCTCAACCCATGAGATTTCTGGTTCCTTTCTCAGATTCTCCTCCCCATCCTATTAAGGGTGGGGGCAGTGGGGAGCAAGTAGCTGTGTGGTACTTAATTGGCAACTGGGGTTAAACCATGTCAGTCAGTATGAAAGTTTTATGCACTGTGTAAAAATAGGCAGTTAAAAAAAACTAACATTTGGAAGTAAATACCTGTTTTTCAGACTATTTTAATTTTAAATTTGTTTTCCCTTAGATTCTGTATTTTCTAAATTGCAACTGACCTATCAGAAACAAACCCATAAAACTAGAAGAGACAAATTCATGGAAAAAACTTGAGTAATTTTACTTCAGCTGTAGCACGTTTAAATATGTATTCTTATTTTCAAGTTATTTAAAAATCTATGTGTATATATAGGGATAGACACATACTGTGATTGCGCATGTGTGTGTTTGGGTGTCTATACATAAAAGGGTGGAAACAGCATGATTATTTTCTACAGTTAGATCTAAGTTAAGCAACAGCATCTGGATACACAACAATACCTTAACATAAAACTATCTTTTTAAAACTCAGGAAATTCCATACTGAAATTATCTCTCCTTTAATTCCACTGTATTAGCCCTGAATGGGAAGCAGGACAGCAGCTGGTGCTGGGTAACAGATGCATTGATCTATACACAGTTTTATTTTCTTAAAAAATTCAAATATGCTTTAGGCTAAGCACAGAGTCTATAGTGTTATAGAGTGTTCCTGCTAACCTTAGTTTCTGCACACTGTTGCTGGAGCAGTAGGAATAAATTTGATAGCAGCTCCCRTCTCTTCATTGCTGTTTTTTTTTTAATCCCTTTCACCTTCTCCTTCAGCTACTTGCTATGTATAACTCAGCACCAACCAATGGAATTTAAACCCTAAGCAAAGGTTCACTACTGCAGAAACCTTCTGAGCTTGATCTGAGGACAAAAGCTTTATATACTTCAGAAAAATTCCTCAGCAATTTCACCAAAGAGACTATGGAAAATACCAAATGCAATTGGAAAGAGTTGGTCTGCTTACACAGAATAAATGTACAAAGTGCACACTTATTTCATTTAACACCCCCTCAATCAGCCTGCCCATTAAAACGTGGTAACTTTTGAAAATTGAAATTTGTGAATAAATCTTGAAGCAGTGGTTAATGAAGCCATGCCTTGTATTGCTCATAGCTGCCAGTCTCTGTCTTGTAGCTACAACATGAGCCCAGACAGCGTGTCTCAGCTGCTTAAACTTTGAGCAGTTAAGGTGCAATAATCACAGATGTTTTTCAAAACTTTACTGCCTCTTTCAAGGCATTTTCTGTTCTAGGGCTATTTTTCCATAGAACATTGCAAAGTGAAAAGAAAACAGGCCCTCACAGCYGGGTTAACAGTACCACTGTGATCTGAGTTATTGATCAACAAATGTCCTAGACTATCTCAAAAAAACCCAACCACCCACAACCTCTCTTTCTATTCCCAACTGTTTATTCATTCCCTCTCACAAATTATTGTCTCCTGTTAGACACAGGCACACATCAAGCCAAGAAAAAAACTCAGTTCAACTGAGTGCTCCTTAACCCTCACACCTTTCCCCCAGGCAAGCTGTCACTCCAATCATGTTCTCAATCCAGTTCCCCACATACTCCTACTGGCACTCAGGAAGAGAGAGTGCAAGTGACAAACAAGCAGGAGCGCAAGAGGAATACCATTTGGGCTAGCAGCATCAAACTATGCAGATTCTGGCAGTTAACTTCAGCTGGAACTCCTCCAGTTTTTCCACTTGTAGGACCTTGTTTTTAGCTGTTTATTCAAAGGTTTTGACAGACTTTAACCTGAAGCTTGATTTTCCACTGAGGAACTGTCTTAATGTTTGTTTCTTGTCCACATTAATACAGTGCAGCCTCTTCACTGAAGATCTGCAGCACCTTAAACTGACAAGGAAGAATGATATGGAATCATGAGAAGAAAAAGAAAAAACAGAGAGTTCCTCAGGGACATACTTTTAATATCTCCAGCAAAATTTACCCAACAAATAAGCACCACAGCTTATGAATTTCCAGTAGACTTTGGCAGATTGCTAAAACACAAAAAGGATTTAGGAAAAATGACTATATGTTCCATGAACAAGACCTGCTGTGCAGATACAGCTTTGGTCGGCAGAAGGTCATGAAGCAACAGCAAGGAGAAGAATAAACTTCATTGTAAAGAAACATAAAGCAGAAAAAGGCTCAGTCTGCCCTGAGAATAAAATGAGAGAAAGAAAGGACACAGAGAGAGAAGAGAGTGTGAGTGTGTAGCTGAAACCTGCATCTCAGAGAAGAGAGTAGGAGAAACAGGAAAAGAAAGCTGAGATCTGAAGTTTGTGAGATGGGCCGAGACACACACTGAAGAGGTACATRAGCTGGCACTGAATTTGCTATGCAGAGAAAAAGTGGGAAAGGAATTAAAGAGCTGTGACAGCCTGGTGCAAACTCATTGCCATTTATTCACATGAGAAAGRGCAATTAAAATTTGGATAATAGATACAAATAGGGAAGGGAAAGATTATTGCAGTTTGATGAAGAAGAGAAGCAAGGTATAGAGAAAACATTGAGAAACTAGAGACTGATTTAAAACACAGGAACTACTTAGAACACAGGTGAAAGAAGGAACCCTGAAGGACAGTCCCCATGGCTATTTTACTATTTACACAAAGCAGCCTTGAATGAGCAAAAAACACCCAAAGGTCTTAAGACACATTGCTTCTCTCTCTTCAGCTGGATCAGTTTGTGTGTCAATGCAGAGACCTCAAATTAGGTTCAGCGCAGTAAGGGTGGTAAGCAGAAGCACTTAGGCTGATGCTACTTCCCAGTTCCCCATACCCAGACCCAAGGGAAGAGGTAAAGGAGGAGGATGGAGCTGGCTGGGATGTGGGATGACAGTGAGGAACCAATAAGGTAAAAGACAGCACTCCCAATATTTAGGGAAAATGCTCATACAGGCCCATGCCCACCATAGGCTCTCCTCCAGACTTGGACAATACAATTGCAGGCATTTTTGTTTCTCTTTCCAAGGCCCTAAACATCAGCTAATTCCAAAGAGTATCAGAAGAACTTAAAAAAAAAAAACCCTAAGTTTTTAATGCTAGCATWGTGCAACTTCTGAAGGCTTGATTTTTACTGAAGTAGCAAGCTCTAATGTATATATTCATATACTACATGTATTTGTGGTTGCAATGCCTGTCAGCACTACTAGATTTATCTTGTCTCTAGGCTAACATATTATGTATGTGGAATGAAAGCAAGACATTGATAATAAATCTTCATATCACAGCAAGGGAAAGATTTCCAGACACCAAACTTGTCTGACTGAAAGTCCAAGTACAAAGTAGAAGATAAACAATATTTGTATATTCTTCTAGTAGWTTAGTTATTATACAGAAATATTTTTGGACAACTACTTTCAGTCAACATAAATAACCCACCAATGGACAGTCTTACAAATTGTTAGAACAAGTTTAGCTGCTCATGAACTATGTGGAATTTGTTGCAAAAATTAACCTGTTTACAATTACATCATTAACCAGATCACTTTCTTGCTACACAAAAAACCACAGTACTGTCTAATCAAAAAGAAATCTGAGTTGGAGATTAATAGTAGATCCTGAGCCATGTTCAGAAAGCATAGCTAACTAGTTAAATTAGCAATGCAGTCCAGTATTAGTATTACCAGTCCTTCACTTTAATATTGCTGAATCTTATATGTAATTAAGAAGGAAAAAAAAAAAGCTAAACCAGCAAAATTAGTTTGGTTAATAAGAACATAATTACCTACAAAGTTTAAATGAAAAAGACAATTTTATTTGTATAATCTGTGCACATTAGTAATCATGGCTCATGAGGATGTGTTTGTGAACCACTGCAGCCAGGTACATAACAACTCTTACTTAATTTCTCAACACAGTAAAGCAAGATCAGCCACTAGAAGTTATTTACCTAAAGTACTCATAAGTAAACTGTTGTACAGTTACTGTAAATCAGCATAAATCCATGCTGCTACCAAAAGAAGTACTTACCCCACTAACAGCTTTTCCAACACACATAGAGATAGCAGTAAGAACTAGGGTAACAGGGACAAGCTTCTGGCTGAAGCACCCCTTCTGTCAAATTAAGTACAGTCTTATTCACCATAACCCAGATGCAATAGAGTTACTCCTTACTCATAGATACCACCTTCTTCAACTACTAGGGCTAGACTCAGGTATGATCAATCACACCTTTCTAGCAGTTTTGCTCACAGCAGCATAATTATATTAGAAAATTAATGTATTTCAGACAACTCAAGTAAAGCACTGCAAACTCAGTACGAAAAAGTACTTAAATAAAATAATTTGTCCTTCCCAGCTACAGCTCTGCCAGTTTGGCATGAAATACAGTGACCTAGAAGAGGGTGGTGGAAACTTCCGAAACTGTTGTGATCATCACTGAGTTGAGTCAGCGAGGTTGTGGAGTTATCGTCTTTGTTTTCTTCATATGTCCTAGAAGACTTTGAAGCCAATACTGCAGCCCAGCTAAAGCATTTGCATATCAGAGTACCAGGATGCTAGTTGCAAACTAACTCTGATTTCATAAAGGAGGTAAGAAAATTGGTAACCAGTGGATTAGAATAGTTCTGCATGAATATTAGCTACTTTAATGATTACCAAAGCAATTTATTCAATTTTTCTTTTGTTTGCTAATTCCAGTTTTCTTTTAAGGTTACTACTGAGGTATCAGTGCTAGTTTTATGAGATAAGCAATTAATTTCCCATCTTAGTAAGACTTTTCATTTACTTTAAATTTCTTAATACTGCACTAACTCCTTTAAAGTGAAAAGGAAATTCCCGTTCTGATTAAGCTAATTAACTAATGAACACAACCTTCTCTGGCTCAGAATAAGCTTTCTTTTTAATAGCTTCCTCATTAGGCAGTTTGAAGGTCAAAAAATATATGTGTAGTGATGATAAAAATTTAAGTCTTTACAAGAACACATGTTAAATTGTCAAAGTTAGGGGCTTTGTGATAATGCATGTAACAAAGATTTTGCAGAAGGAAAGAACAAAAAGCTGAATACAATTGTAATTGCAATTGTTTTCACAATTGTAATAAAAATATGCAGAACAATAACAGAAATCAATAGGTTGGCACAAGTATGATTAAAAATGTTATGATTTCCCAGAAAAAMTTCAATTTTATTAAATATATCACTTGTTAGATAATGTCTCTAGCATAACAATAAGGATTTAAACAAATATGCCTCAATGGGACCCTTGGCAAGATGTACAAATTCCTCAAATACAGGAGTGCAAATTCCTCAAATACAGGAGCATTGGGTACTTTTCTAGTGAGGCAGAGGAAAAAATTTCCCAATATCACAAAGCAGAAGGCTTAAAAAAAAACCCCAGATGACTTAGCCTTCTTCAGAAGACTACAGCTGTTTGCAAGGGGGTAACATTCAATGTCTACTAAAGCTCAAATTATATAATCCTTATCTGAAGGGCTTCCCTTAATTCCCTTATCATCTCCCTCCTCCTAGAAGAGGAGAATAGGAAATTAAGGCAAATTTGTGACCCAACTCCACCACCTTCCTTTAAATATTCTTGCAACTGTTCCTGTACTTTTCTATGCAGTAAGGCATCAAGAGCAAGAAAGGATCTCCTCGACTGCCCCTGTACTCAGCACTGCACTACAGTGCATCAAATGGCATTTGGAAAATGGAATTTCCTACAARTAAATCCATAATAAGGGTTTCCAGTACCATAAACACCTCAAAAGACCTACAAATTTTAATTCTGACCTAGAGGGAAAAACTGCTCCAAGTTGGCAAAGCTTCAGACAGACAGCAACTAAAGAGACAGCATGCATGTAATAAAGGTCTAAAGAGGGAAATAAAATCAGTCTCTTACCCAAGAGGGTGGGGGAAATCTGACATTGGACCAGTTACTCTGCCTGGCCAAAATATAAAAACCAATCAAATTTATATTTGATTGAAATATAGAATGAAATAATTAAATGACACATTTATGYTTCTTCTTTAATTTGGTCTTCAAAAGTTTAAGGATCTATATCTCAGATCCTCAATTAAAATGTCTTTTTTTCCCCCCCAAGTGTCAAAAATAACTTTTGTGCCTGTGTAACACATAAGGTTCAAATTATAAAGGTTAATAATATTAATTAATATTAAATGTAGAATAAGTCTTTACACATATTGCAAGTCAACAAAATCAAAGAAGCTCCAGTGCCTGCAAACCAGCACTATTCTGGTATAAAATAGTTCAGAATGTACTAAGTGCTAATAGCATCTTCAGCATGAAAATAGACCAAACCATGGACAACATGTCCTTACAGAGATACTGATGAGGCAGAGGCAGCTCTTCTCATATCCTCAATCCAACAAATGTGCATGTTGGGTGAGTATGAGGGGAAGGAACTGCAGAAACTGATTAAGTCCAAATATTTTCCTTGCACAGATCAGCACATGCTGCTGACACGACAGAGGCCACTTGCCCAGGCAAACCATTAGTTTGCCCCAGTGGGTTGTTTCCTATAGTCTCATGCTTTAGGCTATGCTTGACATATATCTGAAGATTTGCAAGCATGGGCAGGTTTTTAAATTTGCTTGGTCGTATGTACCTAGTTAGTGCACATAACCAAGTCCTCACAAATCTTGCCTAACAGTAACATCTTATTGTTAGCAGGCATAAACAGCCTTTGCAARACTGCTGACATATTTCACAGATCACACTGAGACCACATCTCATTTTTAAAGAAAAATCATTAAGGACATTAAATACACAGCTTATGGTTTATAACTCAAAAGATAGCTAGTCCCATTAAATCTTTCACTGTGCACATGTGGCAGGCAGAAAAACACATTAAAAGCATAATGAACATGCAATTTTAAATAATCATACATCATCTTGAAACAGGCCCCTARGAACAACTTTTATGTGAATTTTGAGGAAGTAGTAATAACCATGAAATGCCTTCCCCCATCCTGTTCTTCAGTATAAATACGGGTAGTTCTTTAAAGGAGATATTTTAATCATACTCATGTCTGACATGCTACAAAATACTGGCATATCAAGACAMCCTTTTAAAACAAATACATAAGTGGAATTATTAGGAAGGAGAACAAAACATCATTTTGTCTCTACACACATCTGTCATGTCGCACATAAGGAATCTTGTGCTCACTCTTGGCTCTCTCTGCTCCTTGTTCTGCAGTCTTAAAGMGAATTAAAAAATGTATGAAGTCAGTTGATCAAAGGTAAAGAACAGTTTAATTTCAAAAAGCAGGTTATATAAGTGAAAGATGAAAATGAACAGTGGAGAGGGGAACTCAATGAAACCACAAGAGGCATGGGCAGAATTGTTCCCTGCCTTGTCCAGAGCAGGGATCTGGAAGTTGCATATTTAATCAGCAGGTGTCAGAATCAATACTTTTGCCTGTCTTGAGACTGTCTTGTTTTTTTGGTTTTTTTTGTTTTTTGGTTTTTTTTTTTTTTTTTTTTTTTTTTTTTTTACTATTATGTATAGTAAACAGAACATCCACTTAAAGCCATACTCGATACAGAAGTGTTGATGTGAAAAGCTTCTGTGGGCTCAATAAGCACCTGGAGAAAAGTCAGCTGAAAGCTATTAAAGCAAATTAAATCATTCACATGCACACCATCATTCAAGGCAAGGAAGTTCACAAGCTGCTGCCAACAGCTCCTCAGCTTGTGGTGACACTTTCCATTTCTTTGCTCAGAAGGAGGTTGTCAAGTAGGTCCTGTAATTTGGCAGGGCCTTGGATGGTAAGAGTATAAATAAAAAGAAAAGAAGGCAAGCCAAAAGAACTAACTAAGAGGTAGTGGAAGAGCCAGAAGAGTGCTTATGGCGCATGTTGCCACGGTTGCCCTTTCACAAACATGATGATTCTGGGGATCCTGTAAATGCCTACTGGGTTTTCTAACTGAAGTCTCCAGCTAGCCAAGGAGTGAACAGCAGGTACCTGCTGACACACCAGCTTATCAGRATTTCTCCTGAATGTGGTCTATGGGATGCAAAGATGAAGGAACAAATCAAGTGGAATAGAAATCTCTCAAGTCATTTCCACAAGGTGGTTTGAGGACAAATCAGCTGGATGTTGCACAACAAACTCCCTACAGGGGAATCAAACAGGGCAGCTCACACGATAGAAGATAAAACAAATAAATTTTGGGGGGCCAGGACTCATTGGGTACAGTCTTCTTGCAGGAACAGACATGGCCATAGCCAAAGGGCAACCTTCACCTGGAAGGAACTGTGGAGAAAGAGGGCAGGGGGAAGACGTGACAGATCATTTCTCATCAGATAGTGTGCATGAGCTTTCCAACATCATTCTCCAAGTCATGCTCTGCCACATGAGTGGGGCACAGGGCGCAAGCTTAGTGGCTATGCAGCATGGGCTCTCCATCAAGATTGTTGAGAATGGCATATAGGGCTAATCAGCCATTTTGTCTGACCAGCTACAGATTTTCTTCTACTCTTATGTGATTTCAATTCTCCACATATAGCATAAGCCAGCTAATCACAGAGTAAAGCAGCAACTTACAGGCTCAAAGGAAAAACAGAGATCATCCATCTGTCATATGAGATGAGGATTTGAAAATTTCATTAATTTTCTGAAGCTGCTAGCTAAGATATTCAAAGAGTTTCATTACTACAAAGAGCCTTTTTATGCTATTAATCCAGATTAGTAGCGACTGTTCAATTAGTTGTTTGCCTAATTCTTTAGTTCTACCTCATGCACAAGAACAGACTAATTCTTCCTTCCTTTGAAGCATGGTCCTGCCCTCTGAAAATTCTTCACTGCTCCTTCCCCTACTTCCTGTTCCAAATTCATAGTTCATTGTGCTTTTACTGCTTTACAGCCCATCCACAGACATTTCAAAAAGGAAAGTACTTCAGAGCTCCTCTATAGGTTTTTAYTTCTTTATTTCTTTCTAGTGATTTGATCACCCGCTAGCCCAGCCACATGGAGAAAAGAAAATAATTAATCTTAAAGATTTTCATCATTTTCATAGTGGATAATCAGAGAGAAATAAGCAGCTCCTCTTGGATAAGAAAGAAAAAGCATTTTATCACAACTTTTAGTTGTATGGGCTGAATTTCATCTGACTTGAGCACAATTTTAGAGGGAACCGTAACTGTAGAGGCAACCCTTTATGAACCAATTTTCCACTCTAAGGTGGTCTGATTTCAGTCTGAGTCCAGCTGTTCACCAAAACCACCTCCCTCAGCACACACACATCGAATCCCTCTCAGGAGGGGACATTCTCACGTGTCCAGTACTATTAACATGGCATTCCTGGCAGCTGGGACAAATTGCACTGAGGTAGCAAGAAGCCACCCACCTGCTGGGCTCTCCTGAGCCACAAAAACAGCCCAGACCACTCCAAACCCTGTTCAAAAAAGTATGTTCTCACACCTCAGGGTGCGTCTGGGAAGACAAGGCAGAAGGCACAAACTCAGCATCACTGACACTTCAGCAAGCAAGGAAACTCTCGGAGATTTTGATTTTGAGCCTGGCCTCTTGCTTCTGTTGTTTGGTGGTTTAAATGAAACTGCCACGCAACTTTACAAAGGAGAGAGGCCAATACCCATCATATTCAGCCTCATAGCACTGGGACTTCTAGCAGCTCTTAATGTTCTCCTGAAAGCTGTGCCCTGTGGGCAGGATTCTTGGTATTTTTAAATCAACCGACATTTTGCCCTTCTCTAACCAGCCAGAAAAACATCCAACTGGAAAGTCAAAGTAATTATCCTTCCTGGGAAAAACAATTCTCTATACTTACTGAATCTACTGTGCAAGCCTGCTTATTAACAAGATTGTCTCATGTCCTCCAAATCACAGAATATTTCAGTACTAATCATTTAAAAGAGATAAAATTAAAAAATATCCTTGTGGCAAAGAGATATTGAAAGCTTAACATTAATATTTTGACATTTATAAATCAAATGGAGCAAAGTAAATGGTCGTATTTGTACTGCAGCAGCACTGTACCCATTATGCAAGATGTGCTGGAGAGAGGGTGGGGTGAAGAGGAAGTCCTAGGCTCTGTTTGAATTTGGAAACATCTGTCCCTAGGGAAGGGACAGATGCCAACAAGGCATCATCTCGTAAGTTTGTTTTGAATTTTCCTTTAACAGTTAATTGCACTGCTGATCTAACCATAAGCTGCAAGTCTATAAAAATGGTACAATTCTCTCCACCAAGACTCTTGACAGTATTACTTTTACATATGTCTTTTAATTATGTCTCTGCCAAGTGTATCTGTGGGCAGTTACAAACACATAGAACTAGAGTGATTGAAGTTCCTTCTAATAAGAAATAKGAGTGGTGTATTCTAAGTAAAAGTGAGTGTGAAAAAAAAAGCAGAAATTCCTCAGCGGCACACCAAATGATGAAGGATCCTTTAGGTGTACAAAACGCAAACACTGTCTTTGACTTCCAGTGAAACCTACTATTCCAGTATCTCCAGAGTCTCCAACTCACAGCAGTCACAAAGCTGTCACATAGTCTGCAACACCTAGCAGCTGWGAGTCAAGAAGAATGACAGGTCAAGACGTAAATTCACAGGGCTCCAAAGGCAACACTTTCAAAGAAACAAGATTATTAAAAAACAAACAAAAAAAAACCCAAACCAAAAAAATCAAAACCCTTTCAGAATTAATTCCAGAACTGGAGCAAGAAATGCTCTCCCTTCATTTTTTTTCTTAAGGAACAAACAAAACCAGAGGCTTTTCCTTAAGCGGACTGGAGACTTTACTCGCCAGCTCTAACTTTGTTTCTCTTGCTCTGAAACAAATACACCCATGAAATAATGAAACAAACTAACTAGCCCCCAAATGTTTCATTGACTACACAAACACGAGTAAGTCAAGAGCAGATAAAGTGTAAACTTTCACTTGGCCAGTTTTTCTCTTGGCTCTAAATATTGTAACTAATGCTACAAGTACATTCTAGACATGTGGAGCAGTTCACCAAAAATACATTTGGCCAGCTGAAGCAAGTTGAAGGACAACAACAGTAGTTTTGCTTATTTTAAACAATCTCAGATAGAACATAATATTTCAGTTGGGAGAGACCCACACCAACCATCTAGTCCAGCTACCTGACCACTTCTGGGCTGACCAAAAACTAGAGCATGTTTTTATGGACATTGTCCAAATGCCTCCAAAACACTGACAGACTTGGGGCATCTGCCACCTCTCTGAGAAGATTGTTCCAGTGTTTGCTCACTTTCTCAGTAAAGAGATGCTTCCTAACATCCAGTCTAAACTTTCACTGGTGCAGTTTTAACCAGGCCCATGCATCCAACCAGTAGGCCTCAGGGAGATCAGTACCYCTCTCTCTCTACTTTTCCTCAGAAAGCTGGAGAGAGCAATGAGGTCACCCCTCATACTCCTTCTCTCAAAGCTAGACTGAGTCCTCAGCTGCTCTTCACAGGACATTCCTTCCAGCCCTGTCACCAGCTTTGTCACCCTCCTCTATTTCCACCTTCACATCCTTGAATTCTGGGACTCAGAACTGCATACAGAACTCAGAACTCACAACAACACTAAATATAGCAGGAGAGCAGGATATCTACTGTTTCTGAAAATCTTTAGAAATACTAGAAATTTTCACACATGCATGTGTGGTGTTGGAAAAGTTACTATGGGTCATGTTTGGGGAAAAATACTAGGAAATAACCAATTATTGCATTTGTTCTCAGAGGCCATCCCTTCTGCTGAATTCCTTTCTTCTCTCTTTCTCACAATTACAGAACCCAATTACTGAGTTAGGAAAGTCAAAGAATCAAATCATATAATAGTGGAAAGGATTTGTTCTAGATGATTCTTGAAATTACTCATTTCTCAATGCCACAAGAAGGTAGGAGTAACACAGATGACTTGACACTAGACCTTAATAAACTTGTCATTTGCTCAAAAGCAGCCTTCTGGCATCTCATTCCAAGAAWTGTCCAATTCTTTGCAAGAATTTTCCCTAGTCCAGTATGAAATGTCCTGCTCAATTCAGTAAGGAAAAGGACGTAAAACACCTTCAACAGTTTTTAAGCTGCATTCTCAAGGTSACATTATCAAAAAACTGTCACTGAGTAGGTGAAGTCATTATGTGAGCAGTATGGAGTAGTACAGAGTCCAGGGTGACAGCAGTCTTGGGTAACGATGTCACTAACTTCTCTAATCATTTTTCATTGAAGTTATACATAATTAAGAACCCAAGAGTTTGCTGCAGATGATGCATGGCCTTAGTAACTAACTAAAGGTAGGATGATTACATGTTCTTCTATACTCAGTAATGACTACAATGGAGTCAAAATACACCAACTGCTACCATTTTTTCCCTTCTCCTTTTTAGACATTTTCCCCTGTGTTTTCTCTTCCTCTTCCAAAGAACACCATTTCTTCTGGTTAATTTCATACAAAAGAGCTTCTTACCATAATATTCATTCCTTCCACTGGTAACTGCAATCTCTAAATACTTGTAAGGAGTTACAACTATCTTAGACAAGTCATGAAATGTCGAAAAAAAAAAAAAAACAAAAAACAGGCAAACGACTACAGAGCTAAAGGGATTGATTCATGATGATTACAATGGAAGAATAAATGACTTACAGTGTAGCTATTTTCTAACCAAAGTCTGAAATGCAACMAAGTGGGGAAGCAACACAGATATTGTCACCAAAACTTCTGGAGACAGATAAACACAAAACAAAACAAACAAGTTGACAAATTCATACATAATAGGAATTCAACAAACAATCATCCATGCTCCCCTACATGATCAATATTTTAAATTAAAATTCTGGTGCGATTTATGCAGTCATCAGTGTCTTTGAAGTAGATACACATTTACATGGAGGGGCATTTGGTATTACATTATCACTCTGGATAGAAGCAAGGTAAAATTTAAGAAGTAATGAATATTTATAATAGATAAGGAAAACAATCATAGGTATCCTACTTACCAAGCAAAACTCAATATTTTAACAAACAAAACTTTCAAGAAGCAACTTAGACTTTGAAAGAGCTTGCAACTTTCAGGTAACAATCGTGCTTGGAATTTCATATAACTCATTCTACAAATAGCTGTAACAAATTTTTTCTACATTAAACAGGATATTACATTTGATAGGAAACCATTGTGACATTAGTTGGATTCCCTTTGTTCCAAGGATTTTTTTTTGAAACAAATCACTGACCACATTCAAAAAATCAGCAGCTGAACACAAGGTTCTAAACACATTTTCCATCCTAGAAGCAGGATATCAATGGTAGAGTATTATTACCATCACCCTCAGCTACAACACTCTGAAGTATAAGTCCCAGTTTATTTTTGTGAAAATAAGTGGGGACACAGCCTTGAAAAACAGGCAAGAGTTTGAATACATACTAAACCTAAATGAGCATAAAAATAATATTCCTCATGGGATGCTTCTGTACCCTTCTAAACTCTGAAGCTAAAATTATCTCCAAAGTTTTTTTATAACCTTCATAAATGCATGGGATTTCTGCTGACAAACAGCTGAAGTCCCTCCCAGGCAACCAGCATGCTTACACTAGACACTCAGGAATGCACATACCTACTCTCAAAACTAGAAAGTGCCATGAGCTCTTAGAGCCTAGTGGTGTACTTCACTCACACAAAAGGTTAGACCAAGGTTTAATATCTATGTTAAGGAACATTGCTTAGTCTTTAAAATAGGTCCTACTACCAATGTTCATCCCATTGCATCTGCTACAAATTTTGCTTCTAAAAATATCAGCACCTTTTGGTGGGCATGTGTCTGAAAAGAGAGTGGCTACACACACTTAAAAAAGAAAATTTGCAGGAGACTAAACAGCAACAGCAGGAAAAAGTAACATTCTCCCTACATGCTCAATTTAGCACTGTTTAAATACTGGGAGGGATGTGATTGATTCAGAACAGACAATCCAGCCTCATCTCTGACATGTGCAACAGAGGTCACATCTCTGACCTATGTAACACAGAGTAAGGCACACTTCATAATCTTAAGGGTAGCCATAACACTGATGTGTTTGAGATTATACCATGAAGATACTGTGACAGCAGGAAACCCTGGAAATTGACACACTGCTTTTCCTCACACTCCCACTAACTAACAGAATTTAAACTCTGCTAGCATCAATGAGCAGCATGGTATGATTAGCTCTGATTTAAAATAATTTTACAACAATAAAATTTAAAAGGTGTATCTCAGGTAGCACCCGAGAAAAATGTGGCTTAAATAAGCACATGTATTTTCATTGAAAAAGAACCCCAAATCACAGAATCACAACACAAGCTGTTCTGTACTTTATTGCTGTCTGTGTAAAGAGGCCTCAATGAAATTTTTGGTAATGTGCTTTAGAACAGGTAAATACATTTTCATTTGCTATTCCCATTCTAATACAAAACTAAGAATCCTTACATAAATATAGTTTCAAACCTTTTCAAACTAAATGGGACAATTGACCAATATATTTTTTTGCATAGTTACATGATTCTAAAGGTTAGACTAYGCAATAAAATGATGGTGCAGCTGTGGAAAACCATCCCAGCTGTGTGGTTTTGTTCCAGGTATTGTTACCGTAATAACTTATTCCTACTTTGTTACCTCATGGCCATTAATGAATTTTAGGTACATGCTACTGCCACACCTTCATTTCAATAACCTAAGAATGCCCACGTAGTGCCTCCAGTTMATTTTTAAACTTTCAGCAAAGCAACAATTAAGGAATTATTTATTTCTTTTAAATAATACTTTCCCACGTAGACACAGTATACTTACCCCATGTTCCCTATTAAAATTCTCMAAATAATAAAACCCAGAGATTAAACAAATTATAAGAGTTATTAAAACACTCACAGACAGTACAAGAAGCTAAAATTTCAAGCCACCGGTGTGGCAAAAGAGCTCACCCTCCCCTTTGCTGCAGCTGTTCCAAGCATCCCTGCGAGGCGGTGGGTGAAACGGCGTGAAATCTGGGGCAGGAGGGCTGATTCCCCCGGGCCCGCCTTGAGCAGAGAGAGAACTGAAGTACCAGGTTGCCTTCCGCAACAAGACCCCCAGGCGGAGAGAGGGGCCAGGGCCGCCCACCCTCCTGCCCCGCCGGGAGGGGCGGGTTGTGGCTGTGAGGGGGTCAACTCCTTGGAACAGCCCCCCGTGCTGCAGGAAATCCGCAAGAGATGGTTTACCGGCAGGGTTCATTCCCATCCCACTGAGCTGACAGTTCAGTTGAAAAGTATTAATCTGGGCTCTGAAAGCTTGTTAAATAAAGAATTTTACCCTTAGGCTGAATGTAGAGAATAAAAGAAAAAAAAAAAAAAAACAAACAGGGGTGGGGGATAGAAGGCGAGGGGGTGAGGCAGTGTTGCACAAGCTTATCAGTGCCCACTTGTGCAGAACATGTCCTTGCAAGAGCTGTGTATGAAGAACTACTACTATTTATATCTGTAACACTTCCAAGTTGATGCAAATCTCTAGACAAGTTTACTAACTGAAAATTACCTGCTTAAAACCACAATACTCTTATTTTCTGGCCAGCTTTTCCTCCTATGTTGAAGGACCCTCAACATCAACCACACTTTTTAAAGAGTTTTCTAAAGCTAAAACTCTTAAACTAGGAGTGGAGAGAAATAAATACAGTGTGCAAAGAGTCGACCCAAATGGCTGTAAGACCTTCATTGAGGCACCAGTTTAACATGCAGCAGCATGGCTTATTGATGGGAAGTAAAAACAGGAGGTATAACATCAATGAACTTTGAAGCTAACAAAGTTYAAGCAGATTACTTTATACTGACAATACAATCATATTTTCCCTGAAACAATTATTTGCAGTTTCCTTATTTAATCCTTTCATAATTACTTCAGATATTCATCTTAACATTCACAGAAACAAATATATGCAGTACTCACTCATGCAAACAGTTCCAGCAAAAGCAACAAGCTCACAGCTAAAGACTTCCAACGTGACTAAGTCTGCTTGGATCAGAATCTTTCTCTGCTTACTACTCAGCAGTAGTCAGGCACAAAAACATTTCCCCATTAACACATGCAATCCCACTCACTTCCCGGTCTCTTGACCTTTCCTTCCTTTGGTTTACTGACAGTTCCTCTTTTTCCAGGGAGCACTTGCACTTGTCCACAATGCACTACAGTGGCAATTCTCGAAGACTTTGAGGTTTCTTCAAGAAACAGACTGACTTTCCACGCCGTATGCATGGGAACACAAAACATCACTGAGGAGAGTATCTTCACTCTCAGCTGTTCTACCTCAGCAGCTTAAGTGTATGCAATATGTGCTCTGCTCCGGTTTGGATTCTTTCTACCTTTCCAGCATAAGCTATTCTGAGGCTTTACAACTGAAATRCCAGTTTTACCCAGTAAATAACTGACTCACAGTCATGGGTTGGAAAGAGCTGAGGTATTTCTACCCTCCACTAAGTTTTGACTTTCTAAAGAAAAAATTATAAATAGTCTAAGGGGTAAGGGTGGCTATCTGAATTGATTTTGTGTTCCTATGTTCCTACTTTTAAATACTTACATGTGAAAAACACGTTATAGACTTTTAAGCAATACAATCACTGATAGAGTATTAGCACAATTAACAATATCATCAGTAAACTTTTCCATGTATATTATTATTTGAAAAGTATGACTTCTGTGTACTACAATGCATGGTCTACAATAGTTTGAATAACTGAGGTGCAGGTGATGTTTGCTATCAAATTTTGACTTCCCATGCAGTTAGAGTAAAATCTCCCACACTTTTAATCAGTAATACAAACAGCATGGGGGGGGGGGGAAGATCAGAATATTAGTTTAAATTATAATCCACACCATTTCCTCCCTGCCCCATACTGAAATGAATAATGAATGAGCTGGGTCATGATTGCTTTCAATAAGTATGTTAGAAATCTTTAAAACAATGAATGAGAGTAAGACAGTCATCAAAGGTCTTCCTAACAATGCCACATGCTTATACAACCACATACTATGCATCTTTTTTACGCATCAGCATACCAGGAACCGCATAACCAAAAGTAGCAAAGTACCAAAGGTACTTGGGGTTTATGTTGCAAAACTTGATATGCAAACAAATATTAACCGAGAATTGTAAGTATTTATGTCTGGAATCCGAGAATTTAAGCCCAGTCTTCACCATGCGTCTGGGCAGAAGTAAGATTTTCAGACTGGAGTGTCACCTTACACCTCCCGCCAACTCTGTCACGCAGCAGCAGYTCACCCAAAACGTCAGTGACTCCAAGAGGTTTTTCAACAAGYGGAAGGTCTAGGATTTTGTTGTCATCGTCCTCCCACGCCTCCCTCGCCGCTTCGTTCCCGTGCCCAGTTACTCCCCGGAGCGCTTCTCAGCCCGCCCTCCCTCCGCGCTCCGCAGCGCAGGACCCCGCATTGAGGCGCCTGCGGGGCGCGCCCCAGCTGCCAGGGCCGGCATAAGCCGCAGCCCAAGGGCCGCTGCCCCGTCCCAGCGCCGCTGCGAACGGCGGAGCCGGGCCAGGATCGCTCCCCGCCGGGCAGTCCCCGCTCCGTGGCTGGAGCGTAGCCCGTGGGCTGCCTCCGCTCATCAGGTGTTTCGCATCTCCCTGCAAATGCAGTTGGTCCCCGTGCAGCCTGCCCTCCAGCAACCCTGAAGACTGAGGCACTGTTTAAAAAATCCTTCCCCCACTTTTAAAGAAGCCCCCGCTTCAAAAAGCGTTTCGTACATCTTTTCCTTGGTGGAATTCTCAAGCTGTCCGTTCAAAGGGACGCGCAGCCACATGGACAAAGGACCAAGCTGGCATCTACAGCAGGAGCACGGGCTTACCTTTTCTTCCCCCCCGTCGGGCTCCTCCTCGTAGTAGCCCTGGCCGGACTCGTAGGCGGCGGCAGCGGCTGGCTGCCGGGGTCCCAGGAGCACGGCGCCGGCAGCGAGGCAGCAGCCCAGGGAGAGCACCTCCAGCAAGTGCATGGTGCAGAGATGGCAGAGCGAGCGGAGTGGGGCCGCGGGGCAGTCGGAGGAATGCAGCCGAAATTATGAGGCTCCTTCTTTTCCTCTTCCTCCCTTCTTTCGCTGTCCTTTCCCCCCTCCCTCCCCTCGCAATATCCAAGGCAGTAAAATCCGTGGGATTGAGAAGATGCGGTAGCAGCAGCTCCTATGCGCCTGCAGGGTAGTTTCCAACTTTCCCAGCCGCTTTGCAAATTCTCACCAAAGTTATCCAGAGTTTGCCAGGTAAAAAACCCACCAGGAAACCGGACATCCGAGGCTGCGCTCACTCAGGAGCAGGGGAGGTGGAAAGCACAGAGAGGAGGAGGAGGAGGGAAGGGAAGGAGGGAGAGAGAAAGCCAGGGAACAGCAGAGCGGGACCGAGCGGCCGGTCGCACACGGGGAGTTCCCTTGGCGCGGGCCGGGCCAGGCCGGGGGCTCGAGCCGAGGGGCCCCGCTGCGCTGCGCCCGCCGAGCTATGTGCAGACGCCTGTCAGCAGCGGAGCGGCCGAAGGGTGCGCGGCGCCTGGGGCTACGCGGCGGCGGCCGCGCATGGCGAAAGCGCCCTCTGCCTGCGCCTCTGCGCGCCGAGGGGGGCCGGCGGCCTCCTTCCTCCGCCTCTGCCTCTGCCTCCTCCTCCGCCCGGCGCGGCTGCTGCCGCGGCGGCGCCGCCGGCCGCTGGCGCCCCGTGGAGACCTCGCCCCGCACCGCGGCCCTGCCGGGAAGGGGAAGCGAGCGCCCCCGGTCCCGCAGAGCTGGGCTCGTACAGCCCCGAGCTTCGGTTCCACGAAGATGAAGCCCGCGGTAGATGCCGGCCCCGAGGAAAAACCGAAGTGCCCCGTTCATTTCATTTGGCTCGGAAACCAAGGGATGAAGTTCGGTAAAACACAGAGAAATCATGTAAGAAAATTTTTGTGAGTCTTAATCAGTTACTTGCTGAGCAGTGTTGGCAGCTTCACTTAAAACAGTATGCAGCTATTTTTGACTGGAGAAAAAAAAAGATTTTGCCATCTTAGAAACAGTAATCCAAAKAGCACCATAATTATTTGTAGCCTTCCTATCAGTGTCATCTTGGAGCCGTCTTCGAAGAGAAGTAACATTCCATTCAGAATCCTAAATAAAACTGAGCACAGATCCTGTGTTCCAGTTACACTGTGATTAAAGTTTTTTTTAAAAAATGCACATTGCTATCAAAATAACACACTACAGCCTGCTCAAATCTCAGCTAAGCAAAAAGAAAATATTAAATTCCCTATATTCTTATTTTTTGCTCGATTATCAAACCTTGTGTAAATATTTTAAAAGCTTTTAATTTGTTTTCTGCATCACTTGTGTACATCTTATGGTAATTAGACTGTATGGGAGCCAACTGTGGGGGATGATCCCTGACTGCCTTGACTAGATGCTGGCAGTCTGCTCATGTTACACTACTCTTATTCTTTGGGAATCCCATTATGTTACTATTCTGGGAGTGACATAAAGGTGTCTCTAATCTCCCTCTGCTACCTCCTGGGTATTTTTTTTTAATTATTTTTATCATTTCCAAGATGGTATTTCAGCATGCTGTTACTCAAATAAATCTTTTGATGCTAGAAAATAATCCCTTCATTTGCAATCAGAATGAAGTCTAAAGTTCAAATAGAGCTGTACCTTAAGAGGTTGTATAGTCATTAGAAAATTATTGAAGCACTAACATTTTTAAACACCTTCACAACAGAGTAAGGCAATGAAATAAAAACAGGGGTAGAAGTTAAGCAGAACAGCTATGAAGATATAAAATAGCATACATAAATAAAAAAGCCCATTGTTCTTCAATGGACCCTTGGAGCGCTTCAGAGCAAAGCGTAGGATTAAAGCCTAAAGAGAGCATAGTCCAGGATGCAAAATCCATCTAAATAGAAATACAGCATTACCGATTTGAGTTTAAACATACTAAAATCTCTCAAAAGTACCAAAGACTGGTATAGAAAGGAAGTTCTTTTGTAGCACTTTATTAAAACCTGCCTGACAAATCATGCACAGATAAAATTATTTCAATAACTGAGTGCCATGCAACGATAAGCTGCATAACTAAATCACAAAACAGTGCCACCTAACTAAATCACAAAACAGGATGAAACATATCACTCCTGCTGTGCCATCATAATATCAGCTGGTATCATTATTTATTTCCCCAGTTCTCCAGCACTTTCATTCTTCTCCCCACAATTCRTAGAACATCCATCATGGGATCAAAGGCTTTTATGTAATAGAGCATTTCCACCAATGGCCCGATATAGCAATTTTAATGTGTCATAATTGAAAACTAGTAATCATAGTCATGGTGGTCAAGTCTCAGTCTAATCAGAAAGTTTTAAAAAGAAAGTGGTTGAAATCCATGATACTTTATATGTTCTGTGTACAAACATAAATATTCCATTGGCTCTGGGACACTAAGGTTTTCCTTAGTCTAGACTGTATTTCTCTCCATCCCATGAAAGATGGCTAATTTAAAGGTTTAGAAATTAAAATATATTTCATCCTTTCTCCACCACCTAATGGTTAATATTTCTCCTCTTGCCTTCAAATTAAGTAGAAATCAGCCTAGAGGACAATTAATTTAAAATTCTCAGTGACACAGTGTACACAAATAGTAAGATGACCTTACAAAAAAACAAATTACTAAAGAGATATCCTAATAGCAGGTCTGGGTCTTACCATCCTATATGCTTCAATGACAACAATAAAAAATCAAGAAATTTTTCCTGTCTCAGAAGAGTCCTTCAAATAAATTCTTTTGATACTGTTTTAAGAATGTGTTTAAAAAATCCAGGCCCCAATCCCTCGTTCAAGTTAGTGTAACATGCATCTGCCAAGCACACTCCTATCCTGTATTAGACATACCTGAAGTGTTCCTTTCACATACAATCTGCTTCTGAAACATGGAGGCGTYTCAGCAACTGCTTCCTATCCATTTRTTAGCAGTGTGAAAATTCACTACAAGAAATGTGAGCTGAGACTGGGAAAGAAGAGAGTTAAGATCAGCTAGAAAAATCAGTATCATGACTTCATAACATTAGTCTAATGTAGAATTAAATGCTAACAAATGTTGTCACAGAATGTAATTTCGATTGTTTTTATATTTAAATTACTGTGTTTGATTCAATCTCCTTTTCATTCTCTTATTAAATAGACAGAGGCACACCCAAGAGTTAAAATCAGATACCATGGTGTGGTTTTTTTTTTAATACACATATTACCTTTAATACACATATACCAGTCTTACTGGTAAGTTTCAGTGAAATTTATGTTTAAAGTAAATCTCAAAGGTAGCAAACATCACTCCCTGTGTGCAGCAACTCAAAAGACTGTGGAAGTGCCATTCTAGAGTCATCCCACTGGATGAAAACACTAAGTAAGCTTTCTTAGTTCCTCTACAGATAGTTCTCCACCATACTTCCTCTCATGCTTAAAAAAATAAATTGGATATTGATCAGTGTCTAAAATATCAATATCTGGTGTYGATACTCCAGATGATCTGGTGAAAATTAGTTGTAAATATTAAGGGGAGGGAAAAAAYAAAATAAAAGAAAAATAATTCAGATTCAGTGCCAAATTGAACAGAACAACTGCTCACTGATGCATTTTCTGCCATTGAATCATTCAATCCAAAGCATTATTAGACAATTCTTATCATATTGCTTATCTACTCAGAGTAACCAGCTTTACAGAAGACTTACCTACAGAAAAAGGGAGCTAGAGTGGATTTAAGGTTGTGATTCACTTCTCTAAATTTCCTTTATATATTAAATATAGTTTAATGGAAATATTTAGGAGTACCACCAGTTTTACTGATTGTGAGAGTAACATCCTTCCTCACTCATCAAAAACACATTTTAAAACCTCTATTTTTCTTAGTATGCACCCTCATTTAGTATATCCTTACACAGTACTAGAAAAGGGTCTAGGTGACAAGTCATGGTGACTTGGAGATTATCAACAGTAACTGAAATATTTTCTTGACTTTGATCAGGCATTATCACTGTAAACCTTAACTTATGGGAAACAGTTCTGCAGCAAACTTCCCGCTAGGACCCCTGAAATGTAGTTTTATCCATTCTTTTACATTATTGCCAGGACAAATAACTTCAATGTGAAAGACCTCATTGCTACAGAATCATCTTTTGTAATGCTTGACCTAGTAGCCTTTGTTATCTAGAGCTTTGTTATCTAGAAATTTCTTTTTTGTTTAGTATAAAAGTTGGTCCCTTTTTAAAATTAATTAATGGACAAGAATCTATAGAATTAATATTTTTGACACCGGTTGATATTCAAGGATTACAGGATTATTGGGATTTCTTTGTTCTCAGAGATTCCCTTTTTAAACTGTTAAAATCAAAACCATTGGCATCTAACATTAGAATTWCCCTGTGCTACAGACTAAATGACTGCACTAGTGTAAAATCCTTTCAATCTTTGCTATAATAAGTGGTTAGTATGATGCAAAAATGGGCAGCACCAGGTGGCATCTTGAGAAAAGTATCTGAATTACCCAAAGTATATTAAATATCTCTAAAGCTGTCCTAAACTTGGAATGGAGAAAGCCCTAGCAGATGTTTTATTCAGCTGATTTATATTAGGATATTTCTCTTTACCATTGTTTTTCTTCCCTCTACTGATGTGAGGTCCCACACAAAACCAGGTATGCACAGGATATTGATTTAACATCCTGTAAACTGATAGTGTCCATTGTTATAACCTCTGACTATAAACAATAAAATGACTGATTGCAAATTTATGCTCCCTCTTAACTGAAAGCTGTGCACAATCTAAACTGTGTATAGCTGAAGCCATGCCACTAAATAAACAATCTTTGGTTCAACAAAAAATATTAGGAGCTAACAACACATGACCACTAACCATACAAACACTTATGATACATACCTTCCTGCATTAGATTTCTAAGTGATAAGCTAAGAGACAGCATATTCAAAATCTCTTTTTTTTCCCCCAGTTATACTTAAAAAAGTTAGTAATAAAATAGGGAAAASCAGTCCCAAATCAATTTGAGAGACATTTTTGTATGATTGCTAAAACAATGGCAGAAATAATTAATTCTTTAAAGAGATGCAGTTTCCCCTACCTTTGCTCCTGCATACCTCCTCTCCACTTATACAATTGCTGCATTCCTTCTCTATTTCTTCAGTGCTTCAAGTTTTGTATTCAATATTTTGCCCATTCCAGAAATTAAGAATATGCTAAACCCTTTGAATGTAAAATGCTGAAGTGTTAAAATATTTAAAAAATTGTCAAACAGTATTGAGACCAATTTACTTCCAAACTCAGAATAGTATAAATGCATTATTGTAATGATCTTCATTTTTTTCTTAATCGGTTTTCTTTACCAAAGGCAAGAAATTTCTTTTCTCCSACTGAAAATGACCTTTTACATGTTTGAACACTTACTCTTCCTTACTTTTCTTGGGTTGACCTAAATAAGATCAGTGCTCTCAAACAAAATTTTTGTTTTCCAAAGTTACACTTATAACTGTCATTGGAATAACAGTTATCATGGGGTTCATTGAAAGATGATGCTTAACACTGAAAAAAAGTACTTCAAAAACCGATCTGTGTTGTGCAGAATAAATCACCCCAACCCATTCTTCTGCATGTACATTCCCATGTGGCTTTTGTTTTTTAGGCAGATTAATGTTCAGCTTGCAATAGGCTGTAATTCTGGTGTAGTTTTTGAGGATTTTCTACCCAGCCACATGTTCCCTATCCTGTAGTTGTAGATCTGACTCTTTCAATAAAAGTGGAGCACTCACATTGCCCAAGAGAAAGGTGTCCTCTATCTCCTATTTTTTTTCTACTGATTTTTTCATTATAAGAAAATTGTTTCCAATTTTTAGTCTATCTGTCTTTGCTGTCCCTGATCCCTAGGTCTCATTCATACAAAGTAGAGGTGTATTGCACCTGTGCTGCCCTTGATTCCTTGTGGTCASAAAAGGTTTTCTTACTGACCTATTGCAAAGTTTAGTTAAAGGTCAAAAATTCCCTCCTGACTTGCTGATGAAGACTGAAGGGTTTGCTTCGGCCCATCACACTAATTCAGAATCCAAAAATGCCAAAATGTGGGGGCATTCAGGTTTGACATTCTTGCCTAGGTCCAACTTTATTTGTCACATAGTTGAAAATAGTTGGAAATGAGTTTTAAAATTATGAAAGAGAGATTTGTGGTTTGGGTTGGGTGCTGATTTGGATTTGTTGGTGTGTTGGGGATTTTTTTTGTTTTCTTTGATACACCAAATCTGGAATCTGTCACYTGAGAAGTTTATACTGTGAAGTTTAAAAATGGATCAGACATAGCTCTGGAGATCAGGACCATAAAATAATTTTTTTTTTAAAAAAGGGAGTTGGGGGATGAGGGGGGGGAAAGGCAGGAGTAGTCCAATGCTGGATACTTTAGTCAATGAATACAGATGGTGGAAAAGTGTGAAGGAAATGGACTGCAGTAGTAAGTAGGCAGTCAGGGCTCTCCCCAAACAGCATATTCAAATGCAACTGTTGGAGACAAAAAAAATCAGATAAACAGTCTAGACAGATGGTTTGTCTAAGCCAATAGGACATATCTTATATTTTGAGGGAAACGGAATCAACTTCTCATTGATCCAGGGTCCAAACCATGAAGTACATTTGTTCTTGTCTTACAGTCTCATGTTCAGACCACTATCCTTAGCCATAACAAAAATACTTATTTTTACACATCATTATTACACCAAAAGTCAGTCCAACAGATAAGGTTAAAAGAAAGTACTCAGGAAATCTAATTTGTAACATAGGCTTTATAAATTTCAATGAAATTAATGAAGAATGCCATTGCCTTCTTCATTGAAACTAGATTTAATCAGTCAGAAAAAGAAAAACCTAAACCAAATCCCACATATCATCTTTTTTGATATATCTCACAGAAAAACTGTAAAGCAGCAATTTCAGATATTTTATTTCCTTTTCTTTTTTGTTTAATAACAAGACAAAGCAAAACAAGAAACCTGCATATCAACTTCCAGTCAAGAAGTTACCTTTATTAACAGTTTGCATTTACAGCATRCTTAACTTGGTTACTATGGAGGATTTGTTCTCTGTGGAGCAATTGCTTAATAAAAACCTTAACACGCTCCCTTCAAAAATATCTGTGTTTTGTGCTGAATCAAGAGTGTTGCTATCAGACCTAAGCAAATGTCCTGGGCACCGACCTAGAAAGATGAGGAACCACCATCTGTAAGAATTCAAAATTGAATCTCTAACCTTTTCATTTTTCAAAAGCTGCTAAGAAACAAAAAAAMCCCAATCAATCAAACAAGCAAGAAAAGCAATTACAACAAATTAAAGAACAAAGGTGCTTTGGTACGGAGATTACATCAGAGGCCACAAACAATTCCTTGATTACTGGCTAGGAAATTTCATTTTCCTACCCACTCAACACTGGGTGGCAGAGATCTTAGTTACCTGTAATACAGTGAAAGCCATGGCAATTTTCCCCATTATCACTAATGAATTTATGTAACAAGAAGCATGCTTAGATCAGTTCTTGACTGCTTCTTACTTTCAGCACAACCTGTTAATTTGCCTCTGATCAGTGTATGTTCAACACTTCAGGCTAAACTAGGCAACTGATGCATGCAACATGGTACAAGATCATTGTTGGGCAAAGCAGGCTGCAGTAGAGCACATCCATTGCCCTTCTGGCTGCTTACCTATTTCTAACTTGAATTTTAGCAGCTACTACTGACCTAAAAAKCAGGAAGCATGCTGGGCCTAATTTATTTTTTGAATTCCTATCCCATCACTAACCTACAGCTGTAGTCCACGGGGACATTTCAACTAATCTGTCCCAGCATAAAATTCTTAAGTGCAAAGGGTAGATCAACAGACCATTTTCAGGAGCAGGCTCCAGCTGTGGAACTCAACCTAATATTCTGTATTGATAATGAATATAAGCCTGAGTGTATTCAAAACTAAAACTAACCCCAGCTTCTTAGTGAGACTCCCTGCAGTGATGGCATCTTCCCAGGGTAAACAGCTATCTGGACAGAGAAGGAGGAGGTAGAGACAAACATGTAAATTAACAAAGCTAAAAATTGCAAATATTTATATGTATTTTAAAAATATATGTTCCAAACTGTAGGTTATTACATTAAAATAATTTTCAGAGAGGCACAGATGTTGCCTTTGCTTACTTTTTCTGCYTTATAATTTTGAGTGGTTAAAAATTACCTTTTCTGTAACTCTATGACCACTCATTGATACCTCACTTAAGCAGGATAGACAAAAGTCTGAGYCATCCTTCCATCTTATTTTTCTATTCCCTTGAGATGGGACCAGTCAGGAGCAACCCCTCTACTATGGAAGGACTGTGGGATGAGGGAACCTGTTGGTGTGGTGCTGGGTTCTGAGTTCCCACAGCTGAGAAGGTAGAGAGGGGGTCAGACTGTCAGAGGATCTGATGTGAGCTCAATGTGTTTCATGGACTAGTATACAGTCAAGGACAACCACTCCAAGCCCATGAGCTCAGCTACAAGGAAAGAGAAGAAACAAGAGAGACAGGATTTTTTTTTTTTTTTTTTTCAGGAATCTGGCCATTTACCTATTGAAGCTCAGTGAACTCTTAACTACATGGTGCTGCTGCTGAGACCACCGCAACAGCCACCAGAGAGATCTGAAAAGTTATACTATAGTTTTAAAGGCATTTTTCTGCTTCCAATGCATTGCAGATAGCAGATGGCTTCACCACACACATTTTGCTCTTGGGTTACTCCTAGTGATTTTCTAATATGTTACAATGAAAATAGATGTTTATTAGTGGATCTATGGAGTTCTGGTATTCTAGTTGGTAAAATACATAAGAATTAAAATAGTCCAAAGGAATATTTGTTTCCACATGGCTCTGTAGCTATTGACCTGATAGACTAATGTTTACAGCCCACATATTTGGACTGAAATCTTTAAGACAACTGGAGGGAATTAGGAGAAATAGTTAATTGTAACTGTATCCTTTTACATTGTAATAGCCTTCTTTTAAATCCAATCTGATTTTGTAAGTCCCTATTCCTTTTCTTGCACTTATCCACGCATGTCAATCATCTAAGACAAAAGGGATGACTTGAATGAGAAAGACATGTATTTGTGTAGTGATGTTCTTAGCAAAGCTGGTAATATTCATAGGAGATCTTGAAAAGTAATTTGGTTTTTTAAACTATGGAGGAAAAGTGTATTCCCTTTTTTTTGGTTTTTTTTTTTTTTTTAAACAGAACTTCAGAGTCTAGGTGTACAGTAGTTTCAAAGGATTTTCTGCACGTTGTGTAACCTATTGTTTAGTTAAACTGCGTAACGGATACCTTGTTAAATAATAATGCTGAGTGCCAGCAGGAATAAAACAGCTTTTTGAGTTCAATCTTCTCTCAGTCAAGGTCAAAAAGAGCTGGGATCCAACTCAGTGAGTTTTCAAAAGCTTACCCTAAATATACAATATCGAAGTTCATAATTAAGAAGACTCATTTCATCAGTCAGCTTCATGTTTCCACAGCAGTGGAGTAATTATAACACAACTAATTTTTTTCAGGTTGGCTGGAACACTTGACCTTATAAGCAAACGCCTTTCCCCCCCGCTTCCTAAGATGCAAAGCCAAACCATTTGGCTTTAACAAAACAGAGCTGTCTTTTTGACATTTCAAAGCACATTTAAATGCTTTCTTTAAAAAGATGGTTTATCTTAAAAATAGACATTTATGGGCTATTGCTACTATTTTTACCACACAAAGACTAAAAAAAAAGTTTCTGCTTTCTTGACATTTTCTTAAGGTCATCAGTTGAACTGTATTGTTCTTTCTAGCCTCTAGAATATGTAGAAATCTTCAAATCCATGCAAATGCCAGGATGCCTCAAGGGCATTGCTTCCTTGATATTTCTCTTGCATCATGCCAACATTTACTGACCAAGGAATGTGAAATCCAAATGGAGAACTACAATTGTTTTCAACAGTAGTCCTGTGTGGGCAGATATTCATCAAAACTAACTGCACACAGAAGGAATCAAACAAATAGGAGAGGATCTGATTTCCCTTCTGTCATCCCAGAATTAAGGGTCAGGTCTAAAGCCAAGTGTCTGATGACCCATTACAATCAATGAAAAACAAAACAGGGTCTTTCCAAAGAGGMAGTAGTTTTTCATTTTTTTTAGCACTTTCTTTATGACATGTGCTAAAATATGTTTTCTCTCAGCTGGTTACAGAAGGAGTCTGTGTGCTAACTTTGAGATCCTTAAAGTTGCAGAAAAGAACTCTCATATTGAGAATCTAGAATGGAATATCTGTTCCTGGGGAGATCCAATGCCCAAGAAATACAGGTGGAAATAGGGACAGGAGCTTAGTCTCCAACATGGCCATTTGATTATCAAAATGGAGTAAACATTATAGTGACATAATTGATAAAATGAGTATTTGATTCTTGACTGATAATGATTTCATATTAAAATCAGTGTATTTCTAATCTTTTGAGCTCTCTGTTGAACAAAAATTTAAAGGTGTGACAAAAAGTCTTTAGACATATCAGTAGGTTTTACTGGAGAATTATCAAATGAGTGAATTTAAAATATTCACGTTGCAATTGATTAAGTCAGTCTAAAAAGTTGTTAGAGCCTTAATGCTTTCGTCTTGCTTATTGAGTGATTTCTATTACAGTACTTTGGTTTTTATCTGAGATATTTAGACTGTCTAAATCAAGCCATATAAAAGTAGGATATTGCTAGATGATCTGGCACTCTGATTGATTTTTGGGCTGCAGTCATCTTTTGGGAAATATGCCATAAAAAGAGCTACATGCCCTACAAAGTGTGAAAGAAGACTACAGATTAAATGGAGGAAATTGCATTTGGAACACAGGAGGTGTGGAAAAAACTTAAAAAGTTGAGGTAGAGCAAAAAACAGATTAGGAAGATTTCAGGTTAAAAAAGAAAAAAACCCTACATTTCATCTGATGAGTCTGAAGTCTTTTTAAAGTAACCCTGACTAGAGTAACAATTTCTCAGAGCCCAAAGGTTCCCATTTAAAAAACATGACGTCTCCCAACTCACTGTTTTCCTGCCAATCTTGTAAACTCTGGAAACTAAAAACCAATTTGTTTCTTTCTAGTTAAAGGAACTTTCTTACTAAAGTCTGCATTGAGATTCAAACTTGCTAAAAGTTTTGATTATCTGATTAATCTGTTATACATCAGTGGAACTGACTCTTTCCTGGCTCCTTTGGTATTTCAGCAGTAATGCATTCAAAATATTCTGGTTAGCAAAGTGAACAGATACTGCTCAACAAGCAGAGATTACAGTTTTATCATGGAGAAACAATATTCCTAAGTTTATTTTTTTTTGCCACTTGAGAGAGCGTGCAATTTTCCCCCCTTTTTTCATTGCACTGCACCTTCAAGTCTTTACAACATGTATTATTGATAATCATAACTTTATGAGGATTTTGATTTAACATAGTGAAGTGGCTTGCTGGATTCTGTATGATAGCAAGGATGTTGGGTTGGGGTTTTTTTTCTGTGAACTAGGAGAGATTTCTATAGAAATGCTATTTTTATAGGGTATGTTAATTCCTGGAATTGTTATGTGTATCACATAACATATACAAAATATATATTAACCCTGCCTGTAAAAAAKTGGGAAGGTGGGTATTTTAAAAGTCTGATTTCTATTGTAATTTTTTTTAAAGCCATTTAAGAAAACCTCACACAAAGTGTCTTAGATTTTATCATGGATGAATAAYGTACCTAATATTAAGCATTAAAATCCAACATAATTTCCCCTCTTCCAGACTAGATCTGAATTCTGCTCCCAATAGAAATGAAAAAGATTAGAAAAGAGAAAGGAACTGAAAAAAAAAAACAAACCCAACTCTACTTGAGGAGGGGAAAAACATGAAGCATTTTACCTATAATTATGAAAACTTCTGAATTAGAAATATAGAACCCCGAGACAAAGTGTACTCCGATGTCTACCTCATTGCAAAGGAACTCCTCTGATTTAAAACCACAGCTGTGATCATAACAGATCCTCATCCAGCTATGCATGACTGATTATATGTCCAGATCAGGTTTTTGAAGACTATTGTGGAATGGTGTTTTTAATAAGAGTCTTGGGTTTTCACAAACTGGTGGAGAAGCACKCAGAATTCCCTTACTCATGTAGCACTACGATAGTCCTTACACTCTAAATGTATTATGAGACGGTTTTTTTAGCAAACCAGGTGTGAAAACTCCTCACRAGTTGATCATTCCTTCTGTTGGAACTATGTTTATGGCTATAATATAAATAGCACTATTTTTCCTTTGTGCATGTCACAAGAATTAAATAAATGGAAACAAGACAACTGTGTGCCAGGTATTCAGGTATTCTTTTATTTATAGCTAAGCATCAATCATTCTATATAAGTGGTCTGATTTTTAGAAGYGTCATATTTTATGGGTTACTAAATTTAGTTTACCTGAATGCAACACTTGGTTTCTCCAATATTTGAGACTCAGAAAATTGTGTCCAATACCTCTATAGGCATTCTCATTGCAAGTGGTAAATGCCTATCAGGGAATGAGGACATTCCATGCTTATTCACTGTAAGCTTCTTGTGCAATAAATCCAAACTGCTCAACTGAATTTATAGCAATCTATAAAGAGAGTGCCAAGGAAGATACAATTTCCACGTGAAACATCTGTTGTTCAGAAACACAGTGCTTTTTATCTCTTATGTAGAGTGCTGACTGTCTTTTACAAAACCATGAATAAATTCCACAGCATTTTTTTCTGCTTGATCTAACTGGTCTGCCACATATTATTTTTTTTAATGGTACCATGTATGTAGCCTTTTGTATTATATTATTAAGAATAAGCTAGCACATAATTTTCTCTTTTATTAACTACAGAGGCTTCTCCTTGACATTCATTAAAACAAGGAAGAGGTAGCTGTCTTTACCTTTTTTGACTCCATAKGAGGTAACAATTCTAGGAAGTTGCAAGAATTATCACTACATTATGACTTTCATTAWGTATTCTTACTTGAAAGAAGAAAAAGATTGCGTGAAGTAACATAYCCTATTAATCACAGAGATTTGAATCCATCTAATCTTTTTCTATAATTTTGACTGGACATCTATTATAATGTCAAATACTATTAGTGAAGCTTTAGCTACTCAATACTTGCAACACAAGTTCTGGCATGAGAATTGACACAGCAGACCTATAAGACAATAAAAGGGCAGCGTGGTGCCTGTGGCCTCTGCTCTCCAATCCCGTAATGTGTAGAAAAAATGAATTCATAGGAGCTCAACTCTGAAACTTCTCAGTTCAACATGATTTCACCAAAGATCAAATGAAAAAGGCTAATCTTGTTTTCCAGACCCTTAAATCCCATTTTCCCAGGCAGATTTACCCCAGGTTCATCCAAATGTGCCTTAAGCAGAATATCTTATTCTGAGGTGTCCTTTTTTTTTCTAATACAACAGGCACAATAGCACTGAATACATCAGTGTCACAGTTATTGTTTCCAAAGATCAGGCAGAAGGCCACAAGACAACTATAGAAAGTAGAAAGCATGTTGCTAACACTATTACAGTATATTTATATTTTATTAAAATATTTATTAATACTTGCATATGAGAAATTTTCAGCTTGATATCTTCCTACACTTGTAATCATCCTGTATTGGTAGAAAGGAACACAAACCTTTTGTAGTTTTTTCTGGGGCCTTTAAGTTCTTTTTGCTTTTGCTTAAATAAGAGATTGACAGGAATGCAATTTACTAATACTTGGTGTTTTGTACATGAAAGATATCCTGCTTGTCAGTCACATGGATGCTACTATAGTTAAAATGAGATGAATAAAATATGTAGCCAAAATGTTGCTTAAGATTGGTTACCTACAGAAAAACAGTAAAGATCCTGCAAATATTGGATTTAAAMAGCTATTTTAAATAGATGAAAGAATTGCTTTGTCCTACTCTAAATACTTGCTGCCTCCATTTCCACGATTTTTCAATTTTCCTTAAATAAGATTTTATTTTCATTTTAAAGACTGAAGTGTTAAAATGAAGACCTATATTGTAGTAAATTAGCAGAAAAGTTTACCAAGTATTTACCTGTGAATCTGACTCAAGTCCAGTGTTTATAAGTTCCACTTTGGATATAATTTAGAGCCTTATGTTCATTATTTGCTTTGGGGATGGGTATGAGGGGGAGTGTGATATTCCAACACAAATAAAATCCAAAATTTACTAAAAATCAATCATAAAGTTTTCCACTGTGAGAAAGTTTCATGCTTAGTGTTTTGCTTTTTAGGCAGAAAAGTATGTGATGAAGAAATCAATAGACATTTTGGCTTTCAAATGCATTGGTCTTAGCAAAATTGATAGCAACACAGCACTGGTGTTCTGTGTTGCAAAACCAATCTGATTCTCCGTCAAGWTCAGTCCTGTATTGAAAACAAGGGAAGCGTTCCTTTTCCAACTTGGCATACTCAGCAACATATCTTTCTATTTCTTCATTCTATAGGAATGAAAATGTAATTTAAGGATAAGAGGGCGCATACAGTAAGATGATTCTGTCATTACAAAAGTGCTTTATGTTCCATTTTAAAATTATTTTGAATGGAAGAAAATAAGGCAAGAAACTACAGAGTTTGTTCAATTTTWAAAAACAGCCCCCAGTAAAATACTTCTTTTTAAACAGTGGAAACTTACAGGTGTGTGCATTCAGAAGTGGAGGGCAAGGCTTAACTGGCTGTTTTCCCTCTGTTAAAAAAGGGCTTTTTTCTATATTTTCCCCCTTCTAATTGAAACYGATGGAGGAGGAAAACCCTCATATACCACTGTATGCCTCTGGAAATATTTATACCTATTTCGGAAAGCAAAACAAGAAAACCAGCAAAATATTCCTCCTCCCTTAAAATAAAACATGCAAATTTATGTTTTGCAACATCAAAGAAAAATAATAGCAAAAACAACTGCTATACAATTGGGGAAAATTGTTAAAACCCCAGGATTTTTCTCTTCAGATACCTAGCATAGGATGTTGGGGTTTTTTTCTGTTTAAAAAATTTAATAATTCCTTTTTGAACTTGATACGAATACAATTTTTAAAGRTGATTTAGGGTTTGCAAAGCTATAAAATTCCATCAGAAGCAAGGAATTCTTGCCAGCCTCTGTAAAACTCCAAACATACTGATTAAGATGACTACCAGGAACCCACAGCAAACCACTACAGAGCACACAAGCCAAAAAACCAAAACCACATATTACCAAGTTTCTTTACCTTGGTATCACATAAAATGTAATAAGTACAAATTGAGAAAGATGGGGGGGGCTATTACTTTTAGGGTTAATGGACACTGTTCTTCTTCAGCCCATAAACTTAAGGTTGTCACGATCCGTTCGAGTTGAAACGGGAATCTTGGTAGGTTCTTTTTTGGAATCTCAGGGTGCAAAAGAAAATGAGAAGGCAAAGGTATATGCTTCAAATAATCAGAGACAATTTATTTGAGTATTTTGCGATGGGAAAGGGTGAGAGAGGGAGATAGGGAGAGCGAGGGAGACGGGGTCTTAGAAGAAGGAGAGAGAGAGAGAGAGAGAGAGAGAGAGAGAGAGAGAGAGAGGGTGGGTCACATAGCTACCAGCTGACGAGGTCTTCCAAGGTCCCACGATGGTTGTCAGTCAGTTGGTAGGGAGATTTTGTCTCTCAGGGTGGTCTCTCTCAGATGAGACTTTTATAGTCAGTTTCAAAGCGAGTGGCTGCAGGTCAGGAGGGGGGGTTACAAGTGGCCAGGTGGTRGAGAAAGAATGTCTATTGTACAGCATGAGCAGGGCCTGTACCGTTCTCTTCAGGAACAGTGTGATCATCCGTAGCTCACATCCATTGTTCTCAGCAGCCTAGGAGCTGGGAACCTGGCAGTCCTTCCACTTTAACCTGGCTCAGACTCCTTTGAGCGAAAAGCCCCCCTTTTCTCCCGCCTTGGGGTTAGTCAATCGTGAGACAGCCCAGGGTCTTCCATAAGGACTCTTACAAAGGTACAGGAATAAGATTGAACATTTAGTTTTAAGAGTGCATATTAAGTCATTTTAATGACATTGCTTTGACCAGGCAGAGAAAAAAAAAAGTGAAATGGATAGTTTAGTGTTGCAAAGAAAGTGCAATCCTAGCCAAGGATTTTTGTGTGATTCTGAAATTGAATTCTTTGAACAGAATTTGCATTTGGGACAAAAATCCCCAACTTTTTGGCTGTGAAAAACAGGGGAAATGCCAGAAACAAACAAAGAAACAAAGTATATTCCAGAATAAAGTAAGAGACTTAATATTCTAGTAAATAAAGATTTAATTAAATTATGATCTCAGTTAAGAAGAAAAAAATAAGTTCAGCAGTTAACAGATGAAACTATCTTTACTTTCTCCATTAAAAATAAATAAAGAAGCTACTTTATTTCTTATTACCATAGTATTTTACCTTAAATAACTACAGAAAGAGAAATAAGTAATCAAGTGAAGAGACAAGAATAAGACTACGAGATTAGGCAGAAGAATGAATTATTTGGTTCATATGTAACAGACAGTACTAGAATTTTATTTCTTATTTTCTACTTTTAAAAAGTCAATGTGCATATATTGCTGTTCAATTAGAATAACTATGAAAATTATGTAAAATGTCAGTAAAAAAACTAGTAAGGACCTAAAAAAATCTGAGCACATATTTTTTTTTAGAAAATGCAAAATTCTCTTTGATGCAATGTATTAGTCATTTAAAATTGGTCAACTCAATATATAATTGCCTTCATAGATGATATTGCTTTTATAGGTTAAGTAAGAAGTAATAACTTAGTTGAACCAAAAGTTACTGAGAAGCAATAAAGATGAAAATCATAAAGCCTTTTTCAGGGAGCTGTATCCTCTAAGTAATGTTTCTTTTTTAGAGAAGTAAGACATTTTTCTAGGGGTAAATTCCAAAATATTGTACAAAATGCTATCCTACTTTCAGTTATCTTGTTAGGTACCCTTAAATATTTCTGGAATAGGTGCACCTTGTATGTTCAATGGAAATACTGGGGAAAAAGGGTCTCTCTAGCCTGTTATTTTGACCCTTACAATGACCAAGAGCAGGTACCTGAGGGAGATGAAAGCAAGCACATAGCTATTCTTTCTCAGAATATTATCTAAACCTCAGCAAGATGCAGCTTAAAAACTTCTTGAACAGAAACATTAGCTATTTTTTTTTAATGTAACAGTTCCTTTTTTCCTTCCGGGAATCTGAACTGTTGTACTTTGAGATTAGATGTAGATTTTCACTATCCATAATACCATGTGGCAGCTCAATAAGCTGTGTGAAGAAACATATTCCTTGGTTTGCTCTGAAAACTACTGGTTTTATTTTATGCCTCTCATTTTTGTGACAGAACTGAAATAAATCCCTATCCACCTTCTCCTCCACACTTCATTTTATAAACCACTTCGCATACATTCTTTAGTTTTCTTTTCACTGAAATCACTGGGTCCTAGTCAGTATGCTTTTTGCACATGCAGACAATGGTTTTATATATTTGATTATCTTTGTCATCCTTCTCTAAACCTTTTCTTTGCTCATAACTGAAATGAATAAAAAATAATTGTATACAGTTCTTGTATGTTTGTTACAGATAAAAATAATCATGGTGGTGTTTTCTATTTAATTTGTTTATTATATTCCTAATGACTTTTAACATTGAGTTCTTCCTTTATTATTAATCTTTAAACTCAAGAAATATTCCCTATATAGTTACAAAAATTTGCTCCTGAAGAGAAATCTAAACAAAATAAAAGCTTGCTTTCATAGTGCAAGTCATACAGCTTTTTGTGCCAAGCTTATGACTCAATTTTAAAGTTACAAAGCTTTACTAAAGATCTAAAGTAGAAATCTAGCAATGTTTGGAGAAAAGTGCTCAGTTTGCTAATATCACAAAACCTGCCCTTCCTAGAAGTAGTGTTAGTGTTTCCAGGATAGCATACTAATTCAGTTTGTCCTGAATTGTTATCTGACTCATACAGACCATCCAGAATCTTCTTAAGRAATGAAGACTCACTAATGCTTTAGGCCTTCATTCTGGGGATAAGAAAAGGCTCAACAATGAACTGTAGCACCTGAAAGGGAGTAGCAATGCTATTGCTGCTAGAATAAGATCAGGCACTCCTGTTACTTTCACCCCACATGGACCCCATAGCATTTTGCTATGTAACTTATGTTAATGCCCTGTATGAGCCAAGCAGCACAGCCATCTTCTGCAAGGGCTGCTGATGTTGTAGCAGTCCATGTATCAGAGGCCATTTTGCCCAATGACCAACTGACGGTGATATCTGTCACAGTCATTCAACAGATGGTCGTTTCTGGAAAATTACATTCGTAGGAAAAGATGTGYATATATGAGATAAAACATTCAGTTGGGTTGTGGTCAAGATGTTGTTTCCTGCTGCCAGCTGTCAAAAGATTTATGGTTTTCAGTTTGAGTTTTCTATTGTACCATAAAAGATAATTTTAAGGGATCTTCATTTTGAATTTAGGGTTAGTTAAAGAGCAGAAAATATTAACTGACCAAATATGATAGAGTCTTGTTACAAGCTCAGTATTGCCTTTACTTCAGACATTTGGCTCCAGAAAGCTTAAAACAAGTGCAAAAAACAATGGTAGAAATGAGAACATTTAATGTAGCAGAAATATAAGACAACCAACAAACTAAAGCATATACTAATGAAGAGATCGATTTCTTATCAGTGAGCACAGCACACATCAAAAATAACCATTATTATAAAACCTCTAGTTAGAACTAGATATTTTTGAACACATGTTCTAGGTTACAAAACTGAAGGTTACAAATCCTTACATACAGTGTTATGCTGGTCTGATCAGCTTTAAATCTGGAAAAACAAAAAAATGTATTTTATTACTTTTCCTCTTCCAACTGTCAGAAATGTTTCCTTGTAAAACACAGTATTTACTCATCAGTGTTATTTTAATGTCATTTTTAGTGCATTTTTTAATCAGATGACCTTGCTCTCCTAGCCCACAAAATACAAAATATGTGGCAAGGATCTGAGAGACCTATTTGCCTTTTTTTCAGAAGGTGTATGTATGAATATGCCATATTTACTAGTAGTTTTTGGCATCAAAAATATGTTGCAAGAGAGGCTATACAAGAAAACATTTGTTTCTGTTCAAGTTCACAGCACTGAAATTTGTAAGTAATGTAGTCTCTGAAGTATCAGTATGCTTTTAACTGTTCATTTTACAAGTCCCATACATTTCAGGTAAGAATTCTTGCATCATAAATTATTAAACTGCCAGCTGTGGCTTCCTGTACTTCCACTTCTCTGCTTCCCCTTTTCAGTTGCCCAGCATGGAATATCAATGTAAGCACAGTTCAAATGACATAAATGGATCCACATACACTGGTGAGCTCACAAGCTCATTTGTCCAAGTGAGTAGTAACCAACAAGCAGGTATAAGGCTCATTTTTGCAATCTTTTATTTCTTGGTTATTATTTAAAGTACCTCTGAGGCACTACCTAACAACAAGAGCTCTGAAATATTATTAAAACTGTGAMTTTTAAAGAAGTGAAGTATAATTAAAAGAACAGTCAAGAGGTTCTATTAGATTTTTGGAATGCTCTGGCATAAGATACTAATACATGTAAAAGTATGTTGAACTATAYTTTATGCCATATTGACCACTCTGTAAAATATTTTATGATAGCAGTTTTATGTGTGGTCATGGCTGAAATTAATAATTTTTTTTCCCCTCGTTTATTCTAATATAACAATTTAAGAGTACCTAACAGGTGCTATAGAATGAAAATGCTGGAGCAGTCTTCCAAAAATTCATCTCACAACCAATTCCCAGATTACTGTGTATTGCATTCTGCTTGCACATTGTAAATGTKGTTTCAGAGGAATGCCTGTGTTACAGAGACATAATTGCTGGTGCAACATGGTGCTCAGGAGGTAGAAACAGGAGGTATTCACTCCTGCTACAAATAAGGAAAAATTACAAAATTATATTTAGAATACCATCTACCTAGAGATCTGTCTCTGCTAGAGCAAGATAGGAAATTATGGCACTGTTTAGTAACGGATGAAGCATGGGGCTAATACCAAAGACACTATAGCAATTGTAAAGAGAAACGCAACTGTCATGGTTGATTCAGTAAGTGAAAAGAATGCTTTTGTCTGATGGACACTGCAAGAGCTGGATTGTGAAGGGTCTGCAGTAAATAGTATAGAGAGAGGACTGACTACAAGAGTGGGCAAGACTCTGAGACTCTGAAGTTGCCTGCCACAACTCTGCATGTGGGAATACACCCCAGAACATGCCACATGTGTCAGCTGGAGGGACTTCACAGATGAAGACACCTTGAGAACCTAGTGTAAGAGGGAAGTCCTAAGATTCACCTTGAAGTCCTCTTTCTGCAAATGCCAAAAAATCCCTAAACCAAACCAAAAAAATCACAATCAAATAAGAATCAGTTTCTCCTGGTGCCTGACGATTCTTTGCAAATTCTAATGGAAAGGAAAATATAAGATGGAGACTCCATTGCACTAAGAATGATAATTTGTCTATGATATATAGGGTAAAGGAGTTATCAGTGCATTAAAATTAGGTTATATATGCTAGAATCCTGTACAGTGAATCATTAAAACTTCTCCAAACCTTAGAATATTTTCTAAAACAAAAAGAACCAAGTCCAACACACAATCTTTCCAGGAGACTGCAGATTAAACATTGAGCCAGAAACTGGTTACCTAGGGACCGGTAAGCTGGACTGTTTATATTATGTATGAAAAGCGGACATTCTCAAGCAACATCCACTTACTCATTCTTATATATCACATATACAGTACATTCAAAGGGCTAAATATTCAGTAAACTCTGTATAATAAGCCAAAGTTAGTAATAGAGTGGTAGTACTACTCCCAAGAGACACRGAGTGTTTATTTACCATGTGGGCCTGGGAACTTAGGTCATATTCCTAGTTTTAAAATGACAAATAGCATTACWATTATGGGTATCTTCTGAAGTGAAAAGCAGCCCATGTGGTCTACTGACTACTTGAGTTTCTTTAAAAACAAATTGTAATTTAAAGTCAGCACTGACCTGTAAATCCCCATCCAAATTAATAGTTGGATCTAATGTATAATGGACTGAGATCCATGTAAAAAAGAGATAAAACATTGTCAGCTGTAAAAATTAAAGTTAAGCTGCGATAATCAGTAAAAGCAGGCATGCCGTGTCTGTCTCAGAATTACAATAAACCTGCTTATCCTAAGTAACTTACATTTTCCATGTAAGACTACACTAGTATCTACTGCCAAAGTGTGACACGCTATGCAAAAAATACGTAGTTAGAAAAGCATATTATGTTCCCATTTACATTGTTTTTCTTACTGATATCATTAAAAGAAATGAAAAAGCAATGCGCGTAACTTACAAACTGCATACAGAACTGTATCGTGGTTTCTTATTTCATCTAAATTTCTTAGTTGTCCTCCTACCTTTAACCAGCTCAGACATAACAAAACCTTCAGGGGGACAGAGACCTTTTAGAACACCATAAAAACATACAGTCAATCCCACCATTTGAATTAGTTGTTTAACTTCATAAACATCTGTCCAATCTCAGGGCTTTACACAATAAGAAAAGATAACAAGAATAATGAAATTAAGTGAAATATTTTTCTGAAGGTAACTGAGATAACTGGAGCAAAGGGAGAACTGAACCACAAATAACCAATTTACAAGGTGTAGTCAGGAATTCAACATATTTTCTTCACAYAGACTACTGTTAATTGTTAACAATCAAATTCAATAGTGATTTTTTCTTTCTACTCCTCCCCCAGCCCTAGAGAAGAAACTATAAAAGTTTAAATAGTCAAAACATGTTTTTCTCTAGTCACTCTTTCTATAAAAAAGGTTGCAAAAAAAAGGGAAGCCTGAAAATTTGAGAAGGCAGTAGCTCAGAGATTAAACCTACATAAAAACTTCAGTCAAATAGAGTAATTTAATTGTCTTATGCCTTAAATCAGCTAAATAAACATGTAACTGGAGAAACATGGACACTTCATCCCAGCAAAACATCCATTAAACACCAAGTCTGGGTGACTTAATCTGGAAKTGTTGCAAGGTCTCTGGTGTAACTCTCATCCAAATTGCACTCCACCATGACTCCTCTACTGCAGGACTTGATGTTTCACCTGCACACAGTGAGAGAGAACAGCACAGCTGTGTAAAATAAGCTCTTTGCTAGGGCAATGTCAGAGGGAACTTTTCTACTCAGCACTGAAAGTAAATCTGTATCCTGAACAATCGTTGAATAAAGAGCCTCACTGCTCCTGTTAACCCATAATTTGCTTCTCTACAGATTAATCTGTTTTTTGCTCTTAAAACCCTATTTTGTAACCAGCCTCCATTCATTTCATTTTCCAGTTTGAAAAGATCTATGAATTGGAGACCTATGGATATTTGATTCACCATCTTCACAACGATTTTACCCAAAAATGGATTTAGGCTATTTATATTTAGGACTCTTAGTAGCATAGCAGTACTCTACCAAAAAGAGGAATGTTTTGAAAACATTTGGCTCAAGGCTGGAGAAACATTCAACTCACTATAAAAATCCTATTGTCAAAAACCTTGAGAGATCATAACACCATGGTTAGRTAGCTTTAAATAAAAAGAGTTCAAATGTTGCTGAGATCACATTCAAGATTGAAAAAGAGACTGCATTAAAATCCCTGGTTTTGTTAAAAATTTTTAGCATATTTTTAGAGTAATTTCCTTTGCTGCCTGATCCAGCAGCTACAGTGATAAATTCCAGATCATTTGGTAAAATGCTTTTCTTCATTTGAGAGATACCTGAAATTGACCAAATTAAGTTCCTTTCTTGGGTAATGTGTTATTTCTATATAATGTATTATTGTAAACTGAGATTTTACGGAACATGAGAAAACCATCAAGGCTAATTACATACCCAAAGTTGCACAGATAATTTAAACCATGGAGATAAATACTGTCTTTGAAATGACAGTTTAAGCTACTGGTTTCACAGTAACCTAAAGCAACCAATATTTAGGTAAGTATATAATTCACTCCCAAGAGCTCAATTGTGACAGTGAAAGTATTTTTTATTCMCAGTGCAGCCAAGCAGTTCCTGCAAGGCACTATTTTAAAAGGAATTTTTTTAACAATTACTGTTGACAGAAGAGTCACATAAAGCTGCAGGGGCAGAGCACAGGCACATTTAAAAGGTTTTGAAGTGGCCAAATTTTATGTACACAGAAAGGCTAAATATTTCTTGTTTCTGGGTCACAAGTGATCAAGACCTTTGACCTTCAAGCTATAGATCTCTTACGCAGGCAAATTACTTACACTGCAATACTTCATAAACAACAGAAGCCCTATGTGTCCTACCAGGCATTACAAATAAGGGGGGTTACATTTGATTGATTTGATTTGGATGGAAATAAGCCACCCTGGGAAGTCTGCTTAAGCCTTTTAAATAGTGCCTGATCAATGGCATGGCAATTTAGTTTTAGAATTGTAGATAAGGATGCTGCTTTGCTATTTTGGGAGCTTAGCTGATATGAGTCAACATAAATGTTCAGAATTTTTTTTTTTAAATTAGAAGTATTACACAGTAGATAAAAAGGAAAATAGATCCATTATCAATCTCTAATTTTTGCATTAGATGAATTCAGTGTTTTACCTTTTCTTGTATGTTCATAAATATATACTTAAAATATGATGTGGAAACAAGAGAAAAATGCAAACTAGAATAGGAATTTGTCTAGGTATTCATGTTGCCTGTGAGTTCCATACCATTTCTTAGTTTTATGTATTCAAAGTTTAAAACAAAAAAAACTCCTATGTTTTAAGGGGCAACTAGAAGCCCACACTTCCACCAGAAGAAAGGAACAGAAGCTCTAATTATTTCACTTTTCTCCAACTAATAACATGCGCGTTTAACCCTGTCATGTTTCAGTAGATGTTAGAGGAGAAATGGGATGGTTCCTCTTGGAATGATGGCTTTCACCCTATAAGTCACATTATCTCTTATTTATTTCTCCTTCAATTCAGTATCTTTAGGAAACGCCCTAAAGCACCAATAATTAAGAGATGTGTCAACATCCAGCATTCTATGTCCAGAGGGATAAAAAGAATGAAGTCACAGGTAACTGTCCATGATTTGGTAGCACTGCTCAACCTAAAAAAAGTGAGACGAGGTGAAAATTTTCCTGTTCTTCTGCTTTTTAATGCTTGGTATGTGATTTAGGCTGTTAGAACACTAGCAATAAACAAACATTTAGGTAGACTTCAGCCACATTATGCACATCAATAGATGTAGAGTTGTGATCATTTACCTGAGATGCAAAAGTCACAAGATTTGTCCTTCTCCTCAGGACAGTAATAGGTAACTAAATTCAGACTACATTTTWAACTAGTTTTCTACAACTGAAAGAGATCCTGAAACAGCAACTAAAGGTTTATTGGATCAAAAATAGGGAGCAGAATTTAAAAATAGATTTAAAATCTACTGAATGGAAAACTCATTTAGGAGGTGGGAAACTGACATAATTTCCTTATTTTCAAGGTTTAGGTGACAGAAATCATGTCTTCTCCTTGAGTAACATAAAATTAGACACAATTAAAAAAACACTTGGCTTTCATTGGTTGTTTTTTTGGTTTTTTTTTTTTTTTTAGACTATCAGAGTTTAATGATCTAATAACTTTTTAAGATGGAGAAACAAGATCCCTTTTTGTATTTATTTTATTGTATTTAATACTTAGTTCCTCTCTCCTTACTGCAAGTGCAAATACATCTGAACCAACTGTTTGGTACCTCTTTTCTGGTTAATGTTTTTGGCCAAAATTTTGCTTGCATGTAAGCATCCCAGACTGCTGGGCTGTAGAGGATGCCACAAAAACAGAACAAAGCCTGACACACTAAGATATAACATTTTCCTTTATAGTGATCCCTCCCACTGAATTTTTTTCAGGAATCAGGAATAGTTAAATATGAGAAATCTGATTGCTCAGAAGAAAATTCAATATAAAACCGCACATCAAAATGGAATTAAATAAAAAGAGTTTAACAACCTCAGCAGTGTTTTTAATTAGATACTAACCAGCTAGATGTGCTGATGGGTGGGGAGGGAATTCAAAATACTACTTTCTGTGTGTTCTTTCTTTATGTTTAAATTTTACTCACAAGAAAAGAGAGAAAAAAGTCAAATTACAGGCTACAAATTAGTACATTTCACACATTTAAAGTTGTCTGTTGGCAGTTTGCTTTGTATTAATTGTTCAAATCCACTGAGTAGGGAACAACACAGTAATTAGATACTCAAAATAAAAATTTTAATAAGAGTAGAAAACATGATAAAAATCAAAAATCAATTATCAGCACTACAGTCTCGAAGAACGAAAATACCTTTCTAATGACCATATTTCCACTCTGAGAAGAAAAAAAGAACACTTTTCACAGGAATATCTAATTTCATTTAATTTTTTTCTCTTCACTTATTCCATTAGTTTTCCTTCAGTTACGGATTGTCAGCTGAGTTTCTTTCATTTGCCCATCCAACTCCTCTCACTTTAAAAAAAGCAAACCACTAGCTAAAACTGATTGGGGCACACAAATTACGTTAGAAAACATCTACTACACCTATTCAAAATTCTTTAAAAAAAAAAAGTGTATCAAAGTAGTATGATTGCCTGCAACTTGAGTCAATCACCAAATCCGAAAGGATTAATGTAACTTTTCACAATTCCACAAATTACCCTGGATCTCATTCTATCTCCTTCCTAATTCCAGAAATATATTCACAAATTAAAAAAAAAAAAAAAAAGTAAAAAGGCAACTAAAAGAATTACTTCCACTGTCTGTGTATGGCACATATTTAAAACTGCTTTCCATTTATAAAACCTTATTTCTGTACGAACAACCACCATCAGTAAATTATGCAGGGTTAGATATAAGAAAATAGGAAGACTCTTTCACTGAGGTGGAGTGGTTTCAGTAACAGCTGTGTAGCTAAAAAGCTAATAAGGTTGAGTGATTTCAGTGGTTCAGAAAACATAGGCCAGACTGTAAAACAGTGCACTTGCCATGACAATAGAGCTGTATGGATTTTGCTTGCAATTTGTGGTGCATAAATAACAACATATTTACTCCTGTTGATCTTTTTAATATTAGTGAAACATTATTTCTTCAGAAATAATGAATTAGTTTTCTTTTTAACATAAACATATTTCTTGTTTGTGATCTTAATCCTATTTTTCTATTTCATGCTGTTCCCTCATTTCTCCACCTAAAGGTTCTATGAAATCAATAAAGTACGTAAATAAGAAAACAAGTATTCAATAAAGTATTATACATAATAAGACTTACTCCAAGTCAAATCAGAGCTTTACCAAAGAGGTTAATAAATATCAGGAGCTAAATGCACACACAATGTGAGGAAGTGCTTCTTTAACAACGCATGGACTAATTCCTTGTAAACTTTTCTAAACTCTTTTCCCGCTCATTACAGCAGAAATTCTGTCATCAAAAGATATATTATCCACATTACTTTATAAATTAAGTAATATTTCATTAATGAATAAAAGTAATCTGGTTTAGAATAGATTAATTACAACTTGATATTCTTCCAGGGACCAAATCAATCTCCTTTTGGAAAAAAGAAAATACTCTCCAAACTTCTTTTTGTTTTTGTCCCCAGAGTTTAATCCATGTTTTCTAGCTATATTTTAATTTCAAATTAGTACAAATATCAGCCACTTCTGGCACTATAATTTCTCCCACAGAGAGTGTTGTGATCTTTAATCTTAGTGTTTTGCTAGAGTATTGAAACATTAAACCACAACAAGAGAGATTCTGTAATTCCAATTCCTCTTCTATGGAGAAAGGAGAATGTCAATACTGGAGCACATTTAAAGTGAAGCAGCTATTAAAATTCTTTACTGCTTTACCTCACTTCTACTTACTCCCTACAGCTTCTATGCTATGTAACCATAGCTTCACTGTAACATAAAAGGAAATGAATTTTAGCTACCACATGAAAAAAGGCCCTGATAAATTAGTCTGATTAGCCCTGATAAATTACAAATTCACATGTGTGACTACAATACTTGAGGTCAAATGTCAACAACAAGATTGTATACCAAAAAGTAATCCTTTAATCTAACTTTAGGTGGATATTAATCTATCTTTACATAGGTATCAACTGTCAGAAAGAAACAAACAAAAACAAACGAACACAAAGTTTGTTGTATGAATATGATGYCCAGCTGAAAAACTCAAGCTTGCTACTTGCATGTCATCTGAGCAGCTGCACTTCATCAGCATGCAGGAATCAGGAGCAAGAGTCAACACCTGAATCTGCCTTTCCCTGCTGCTCAGGGAATCGTGATTGACTAGAACAGGAGAGAAGATTAAAGAGAGCTGGCTCTTAATTCCTTACGGAATGGAATCAAGGTAGTAACTCTGCATTGAAACAAGGTTGAATAATGCAGATCATTGAAGCTATTATTTTCTTTTTATGAACCTGGAGGCGTTTGATGAYGCTGGGGAATTTCCTAACAGAAATATTTATGTAAAAATAGTTAGGGGAAAGTGAATTGCTTTGATTGTTTTATAACTTTTATATTACTTTTGTTAAGATAGTAATGCTGATTAGTTTATTTCAAGCATATGAAAGATGCTACAGCTCTAATACAAACCCACTAGAGAGCTGTGAAAAAAAATTAGGCAGAATATTTACATATGTATGAAGGTAGCCATACCTCACAGACTGGTATGGTTCTGGGAGACATGAGCCCTCTTTGTTTACGGAAGCCCCACAGACTCCATTGGGATTAAATACCCCTTATGAATGTTTATGTGATTTCCCTGTGTCCTTTTTTTTCTCAAACTGTAGAAATGGCTTTGCAAGGCAGACCATGAATACTTATGATGTTCACAACTTCCATCTCCCCCAAAACTGAGCAAAGAACACTCTTCCCTTTGCTGAGGTGAGCTATTTCTTAATTGAAAATTTCATTTTCAATAGCAGTTTCAAAGAATTGCACTTAGTTTAAAAAAAGTCCAATCTCCATGACATGGTGAGAGTTCTTTCCATGCTGTGTTAGAACTTCTCTATAATGCATTTCCTTTTATTATGGGGGTAACTGAATACCCCAGCAAGCCAAAGCAGTATTCCACTGGATTTTGCTTCAAAAGACATGTAAGCACATACATAACTTATTTAGTATTATTTACTTTACTAGATATAATCTATTATATTGCAGTCATACCATGGATTTAGGCCGGACTGGAGTCTGGCTTATTGCTGAATATGGTTGTCCAACAATGACACTTTAATATTTTTAGCTCAATACTAGCAGCCTTTACAAGCATGATTTCCACCTTTTCCAGGTTAAATAAAAATAATAATATCTTTGCAACGCTTCTTTATTATATTACTCTTCCTGTTCAAATAGGGACCTGTCACTTTGGGTGGCGGGGGGGGGAGGGGGGGAAGAAAAATAAATTAAGACAGCTTTTTGTAAGTGATTACTACACAGAAAAAGTCAAATTTTCCAAAAGTATAAATCAAAAAGTGCACTTATAGTTAGATGACTTACAAGAGGGATACAGAACTCTTCTTCAATAGTTTTGCAATAAAGCCCATTAAATCTTAGTTAAACCCTCAGGCTAATTTGGTATGAATCTCTGTGGTTCAAATTAGAGCTATGAATCTGAGTCATGGAAAGGAGCAGCCACTGTCCTTGCCCCAGTTATGTTAATTACCTTCTCAGTTTTGGGTAGCTCAAGAGTTTCTGCACAGCTCTCCCTCCTTCAAAGTTTATGTATGACTTGTGACACAGCACGATTCATGGCTTGGTCAATTCCTGATGCAGKGATCTTCTGCAAATCAGCTTTATATTTTTATGAGACACATCAGTAGAATTTTTTATGGGAGGCACGCATATTCATGGTTTTCTTAGATTTTTCCAACTGTTTTTTTGGTTATTTTTCTTGAAATGATTTGGTTATTTTTCTTGAAATGATTGTCCATTGATGGTAATTTTCTACATTTCATTAACTGGAAAAAAATATCAGAGTGCAAAACCTTCCTTCTTCCATGGAAACCCCTTCAGCCTTGGTTTCATGGTCTTGGGGTATTTCACATCCACAAAAAWATTTAAGCCCCTTAGCAACTTGCACACAAGATTTTGTACAATCAGCAAGGAAACTGGGAGCTTTTTGAAGAGTCAAGACAAAAAAAGAGCTGACCTAAAACCATTAGTAAGGTCTAAATATTTTGGGGTATATGTGTCTGTTAGTAATGAATATAACATGTTGGTATTTTTCTCTAAATCTTTTACATATCTAAGATATTAACATTGATACTTTACTTTATCTGTTTCTTTATCTGAGCAGAGTAATTGCAGATTAGTTTCTAACRAGAAACATCTGTATGCCTTTATCTGATGAAGAGTCAGGAGGTGATAAAGAAGACATATATAATAATATTTTTGTGGAGATAGGTCCAAACTTTATTTAAGTAAAAAACATTAAAAATAGTCCTTGCCACTAAAAATTCCATGGCCTTGCTTTTTTTACTACTTCTAATTAGTTATACCAAGGAATTAAGGCCAGTCTACAAAAATATTCTATTCATATTTAGGTGTCAATAAAACCTTCCATCATTGCTTTTTAATTAAAGGACTCTTTTGCTTGATTGAACTACAATCTTCAGCACGGATGGCAAGGACGAGAAGTCTCTTCAGTGTCACTCTTTATTTAGGATYACTAAGTGCATACTTTTTCAGTCTCTAATAAACTTCTTGTATAATGTTGAACATGTATGTCAACATGTTCCTGAGATCTTTTGATAAATCACATAATAAAAATTGTCCCTCCTTCATTTGAAAAAGAACCTTGGTAATACTCCTATTTTTTAGGTCTTTCTTTCTTGAAGTAGTGGCTTTGTATTATTATATATCTGTTAGCACTATAGAAATAACATTAGATTCCGAAAGGGAGAGTATGCTGACAGTTACTTGTACTTTGCTTTTCTTAATTTCTCTGTGGTTTCATGTTTTGCAATGGAGCTGAATATCAATTCTGATTTGGAAAAGATTTACTTACTTTAGTGCGTATTTGTATGTGTCTAGGTCTGGCTATCTCTTTATTTTCCTTATTTGCATGGAGCATAAAATCACCAGCTACTTCCTTCAGTTTAAAAATGATCCTCTTGTAGAATTAAAAAATAAAGCTGCCACCACCACCAAAAATAAACCCAAAAACCAAACCAATCCAACCCCCACGCAAAACCAACCAACCCAAAAACCCCCAAACCAAAGGCCCAACAAAAAAACCCCAACCCAAACAAAAAACAACCCAAAACAACTAAACCAAAACATGATCAAAGAACAAACAAACAGAAGAATCCTAATCTCACATAAATATTTGCCAATTCCTTTTGAGAAACATGAGTTTTATCTAAATTTAGGTTAAATAAAAAGCAAATTTTCCTTGAGATCAGTAGAAAAACTTTTGACTATGTTATTATAAAATCTCTGAACTGCAGCTTCAACTACTGCTGGGGACCTAAAAATCAATTTCTCTATGGCTGTTTAAATAATTTTTTAATCTATTTCTTGTTTGTTGAAGCAGACATACCGGCAGTAACATACACCATATAATAATTTACCTCCTGTTTTGGCACTCCTAGGAAAGGAGCTCTCCGTTGGAGAGAATTGACATTCATCTCCTCCCCTTTTCTCAACATTAGCTCAGGTATCCTAGCTGTTTCCAAAACTATTCAGTTTTCCCTGTTACACATTACTGTGTTCTCTAAAATCGTGTATCGATGCTATTTTATGCCCGGGAAGCACATTATGTGCTGAAAGCAGCCCCGTGTGACAGTGAGGCAAGAGTGCGTACAGAGGGGTGTTGAATGTGCATAAACACACAATTTATTTTTCTCACAGCACCTGCCCAAATCCTGTTGCTGACGTGTCAAGTAGTGAAAAACATTTGACAACATTACTCTCCAGTACATTTCTCTTAATTCTCAATCAGTCAAAACTGTTGTCAATTGCTTGACAAATGTTTCTAAGCCCCTATAACAGAATTATTTTTCATGTTTCTTTGAAGCCATCAGAAAGTGTATCTGATCTTTATTTTCTTCTAGCCAATCTATAATTCAGAGGGTGATAAAATCGTTCAGCCTCCGTCATAGATCAAAAGCAGCTTTCCTGGGGGCACTCACACTCCTTCAGCTTTCTTTAGAACCTCACTATAAATGTGTCCTGTCTTCTATCTGAACAGCACACGTGATTCCGCATAAATTCATGAAATGGACAAAGTTTTAATGTAAAATTTTTTTACATAAAAATGTAAAAAATACTTTTGACAATTTTCCTGGCCCTCCTGATATAATAGAATTGCATTTTATAAGGATAGTGTAGTAACTTCATCTAGAAAAATTCTTCCTTGTTTTCTTCTTGTTGTGGTAGTTGTTTGAAAATATGATGGCTTGCCTATTTTATTTATATGGGTAGTTATATACTACAGCTTTCTGTATATAACACTTGTTACAGCGGGAGTCTCTCAATTACTTTGGAAACATGACTTGAAAGAAAAAAACTGCAACAATGTGTGATTGTTGAGGGTGAAGGGGAGAAAAACAATGGAGGGCATGGAAACTATTCAGATAGATAAAAGAGGAAGAGAGTAATATATTCTCTATATAGGCAGAAAACAGAAGAAACTAGGGATTTGTCACTGGAAGAATCCAATGGTAGGTTGTAATTAAGGACCGAAACAGGTTGGAATGTGAAGATATACAATGTATGTGTCTGGAGATGTTTGAAGTTACACAAGCACCTCTCAGGAATTACRTAGGATTACCTGACCCTTTTTATGGACAGTGATTGAGCCTGGTGAGTTTCCAAGGTGCATTGATTCCATACCTGCTGCCCTACTCCAATTACCAGTTAAATTGGTTAAACACCTTAAGTTATTCAGCTTAGCCAGATACTATGAAAARTAAAGGCAGGAATATTCTCCATATTCCCTAAAAGTTTCAGCTCTTTTGCTCTTTTATTTTTGCATTCAGAGATTTTCCATTTAGATTGTTTTCTTCCTATACCATAGGTTTTTCACATTATATGTGATCTAAAGTAGCTAATCATTCAGGGAAGAAAGATGATCAGAAAGATAATTTTGAATTCAGTGAAAGCTTCTACTCAATGAATGCGAGCTATCAGAACAAAATTATTCAACAGAGYGTTTTATTAATTGGTATTCTTTGAGTTAGACAGCTGTAATCTCTGCTGATCCACCTTGGAGGTGGGCTTTGCCTGCACTTACAAAGCTTTAGATTGACCTGACCACATGACTGAGGGTTTATCTGAAAGCATTTCTGAAGCAATACCTATACTAAGATTGCTTTTCATTCAGTCAGAAAAATTTGCCAAATTATATAACTGTTGTTCCAATATGCCAAACACAATAAATYGCTTTTCTTATTAGCAACATGTTAGACAGTAGGTATCATTTTCACTGTGAAATAAGAATGCAAAACAAGACCTTACCAATCTGCTGCCTAGCTAAGATAAAGTCACACTCATTCAATTAAAAAAAAAAAAATCAGAGCACATAGTTAGTCATAGCCCAGGAGAATGACTAGGAGCATGAAGAAACATTTGTGTTAGAAGTTATCAACATAGAACATGACTGTCCACCAGAGAGATGATGGGAGCAAGAATTAATGACAGTTTTTTTCTTTCCCATTCTCCATCTGAAATACAATTTTTTCAGGCTATGAAGCTGTAAAACACTCAAATATTCAAGCCCATAGCAAAAAGCTAGCAGTCCCTATTTCTCAGTCATTTCTCTGAAAGATAATACAAATGTAATATAGTGCAAGGGATTTGAATGTAATCACACTAAAAGAATTAACTTTAAACTGTAGCATTTTATAATGCTGATGAGAAAGCATTTTTCATTACTTATTAATTAAGAATGCTTCTTGTTAAAATAAGAGTGGAAAATCACCCCCAAATTCCCCACCTTCAGTGTGCCTTGGGCATTTTTTGAGCTTTCAAAATGCATGTAAAGGTCTTACAATGCTATGTACACCACTAATGAAGCATATTTGTTATAAAATTCTTTAGAACGGTGAACTCAGTGGCTAAATATATGTTACAATTCTGCCAGGAATGCTGGCAACATTAATCATCATTCCTTCTACTTCCCCTATGGAAGGAGAAAAAAAATATGCTGAGGGCTCACAACAACCATTTGGGCAACTTCCCATACTTTTCTTTTTTTTTTCCAGTAAAAATTTCTTTTTATTATGAAGATGGATGTTGCCTAGAACTTTTGTAGAGTTTTAAGTATCATAAAATTAGTTTCAAACATGAGTCTGTATTTGCAAAGAATACAATTTTTTTTTTATTTCAATAGTCAGTCTTTTCCTAGACATTTTAATTCAGGTGTTCAGGTGGATATTTTTCTTTTCTCCATTGTGAACAATAATTCCATTAATTCCAAAGATTGTTATTTTTTAACTTGTAATTAGAATAGGTGAGCACCTTRCACCTTAAGTGAACATTTTGGCATGTTGTGATATTCCTTGGAGTATATGAGGGAGAAAGCAATTTATCAGGGACCTAGGAGCTGGTAGGAATACTTGCTTCCTAGACAGTGTTTTCCCTTTCAAAAGTAAAAAGCAAAAATCTGCTTGCTTTGGGAGTTTTTCTCAATTTTTTTCTGTTGACATTCTTCTTATCAGAGAAAGTAACTAAGCAAGTTGTAATAAAATGTCCCACACTAATGTGTTTAGAGTAGGTTTTAGAACTGTAAATTACTGATTTAACTTAGGAATTTCCCATATCCATTTTGTCTCCACCAGCTCATTTTCTTCCTTGCTCTATTCACTTCTATCCTCATTAATGTTGATGTCCCTGTTTGGAGAGTCATGTTGTAAACTAGATCACTGAAAAAGTCCTGACTAACAACAACAAAGGTAACTATTAAAAAAGGAACTTTAATTGAGTGATAATACTCCCTGCCATATGTATCTTTTGAGTTATTCAACACTAACTTTGGAGAAAATAATACTTTAACCAGACAAATACATTTTTCTAAAATGATCAGGTATATCTTAAAAATGTGCATCCCAGGGAGATGGAATGGCAATGGCACTACTTCTCCAAATGTGTGATCAACCTTATAAGGAACAATCTAGTATTTACATCACAAAGTATTCAGATTCATACAGCACAGAGATTTCTCTTTAAACCATGGATTATTTTTTAAGGCACAAACCAGGTAGAAGCATGATTGAACATTTGCTGTTGGATGTCTTTTAAAGGTAGAAAAATTGCTGTCAGGAAAAGCAATAGGAGCCAAATTTGATGAGTTATAGTCCTCTTCAGTCTTGTTCTCTGGCTAGCTTTACAGGGATAAAGATCCTGAGAATAGAGTATTGCAACAGACAAGAGAGAACACAGATTTATGACTTTTTCTTATTTAAGCATTCCAGAGTTCTCAATATTGTTGCAGACTTATTTTAGGTATTCTGTGGCACAGTGATGTTTCTTTATGATGGCTTGCCTCAGTGAGAAGGGTGACTGCTTTCTTTGCAACTACATGGCTCAGGAGGTCATGGGTGTTTTGTGCTTGGCTAAGTCTTAAATTGCTAATGTCAGTGAGGATGAAGGGAATAACTGCATCTGGTATGCCTTCCTCGTATATGTTTTCAGACAGGATCCCTCTATACATTCCATAAATGCTTTCAAAATCGGTTTCCATTAAACAAACCAGCATGTGCTTGGGGATTTCAATAGCTGGCTAAAAGTAATTTTCTTCCAATCAAGTCAGTTTTCAAAGGGTTTGTGTTTCCTCTATTATAAACATGCTGTTATGCTTTGGAACACAAAGCCCTAGTTTCCCTCTCCCTACTGCTCCCCCCACTTCTTGAGTATACACCCTTGCTCTGGAATGCAAGACTTTTTATTCATGTCTTCTTTCATTCCAAGGTTTTCAGAGTCATGCCATATTGGTGGCAATAGTGAAATCAGGCAATGTATAACTTTCACTTAACGACCCTAGCTCAAAGGAAACAAAGATACAGAGTGCAGAACTGTTTTTTGGAACCAGGGAGTGTTCAAAAATAAAGCCTTTCTTCCCTCTTGCTACATTAAGCTTATATTGTCAAATTTAAAAAAAAAAAAAAAAAAGAAATAATGAGTAAAATTATTAATAACATAATGAGGAGAACAAAAGCATTTCTTAATTTGTGCTAGGTAAAAAGTTACATTTTGGTGCAAATAATACTGTGTTTTTTTCAATTTGAATTATTTTTTCCACAACAGAAAATTTAAATGTTGTAGAATTACTATTTCTAAAAGTACCCAAGTAAAAAAGAAATTAAAATATAAGAGAATTTAGGAACTAGGATGCCTGTGAGTTATTGCAGCCACAGCATTTGAAGAAAAATCCAGGAAGATTAATTTTTTTTTTCTTGTGACCTGGTTTTTATTCTTCACAGACTTCTGATTTGGATGAGAACCATGACACCCCCTGAACACATGTCTAATTTGGACTGTAGAGCATACCATAATATGTCCCAGCAGGAAGATGTAAACAGTGCCATGGAGAGTGGCTGAGTAGAGAATATGAAGTAACAGTTTATTTATTTCCAGATCATGATAACTTAAATACTCTTTTTTTTTTTTTTTTTCCCATTTAGTAGCACTAGTGATGCCTCTTACTAATATTAGTGTGGTGCACTGCCAACAGCTGGAGGCCAGTACGCTACTTGAGAGTTCAAGGACAAACTACATAGTGCGGTACTTTAGGAACCATTTAGGGACCAAGCTTTATTGCCCATTAAATGGCAGTTAAGCAGCATAAGAAAAGTGAACACTTTTCATCTATGTGTGTACTGCTTGAGGTTAAATTTCAGTTTTAAAAGGAACTTCTTTTTATTTCAGAAAGAATGCACATATAATCCTGACTGGAAATCTAGAGCTTATTCTGATTGGATATGCAGTATGGGAAATATGTTCATACCTATTTTAGATACCTTATAGTACCTTTTTTGCAAGACAGCCTTTTAAAATTTTCACTTWGGTCTTTGAGGCTGATGATTTTGAATTACCAGATTCTTTTTATTTTGGAATAAAAGGTCACCTAAGCAAGGATTAATGACAAAACCTCAGTTACAAAACAGATATTGACAATTACAACCAGAATTCATACTTCCTCTGGCCTATTTTAAGAAAAAAAATCTCCTCTTCTTTTCCATATACTTTATAGAATGACTCCCTGAATCATTGAAATTGGTGTAGCCATGAAATAATTGCACTTAACTGCTCTTTCTACCATGCAGTTTCAGCTGGTGAAGGATTCTTTTCATCCTGTTCTAAAGCACTCTGCTGCTCTTAGGTTTAAGAGCCACTAAACCTTCTAGGGATAAAGGTTGCTATTCAAGTGCAAGGTCATCAGGAAAAACTGAAAATTTCCAGTTAGTTGTTATGCCTCCTGTTAGGAAAGGTATCTTTAAAAATGTGTTTTAMAAACCATGACAGAGGCAGCAGCCAAAGGCCAAAACGGAGTGTGTTACTACTGATTTAATGGCACAATGGAATCTCATTTATAGACAGAAAAGCAATATGGTAAGGGTACAATGAACATGATTTTACTTTTATAGTTCAATAAATTCAGAATTGATGATTAAATTACTCAAATTCATCAGTTCCTCTGAGAACTCTGTAACAGGTCACAATTCCCTTCTTACCAATACATTTTGGTACACAAGTGGCCATTACCTCCATTCTTAATCACAGTTACAGAAAATGTCTGATTTCTTTGAGCAGTTGCTAGCAGATAAGACGTCATCTAGGTCTCAAGAGGCACTGGGGCTAGAAGAAATATTTATGAAGATTCCTTAGTAATAAGGCTGTCCTAATTCTCAGCCTACCTGTTACTAATTTTAAGGCTTACCTTCATCTTCCTCTTAGTAGCCATTTTCCTCTTCTCAAACCATAGAAGTGAACACTTAGGGAGCTATTGTACTGTCTCCTTTCTGCAAACTAGAAGTCTCTATCTAACTCTACTCTAACAAACTCAGCAATACAAGTGGCTAACATAAATATTCTCCTGGCTAGTAGATACAAAACGTTTAGAGAAAAAAATTCCAAAGCACAAGTAGTTTTTTTTTTTAGATTGTATGAATTGCTATTGCAGCATTCTGAATAAATGGAATATTATTTGACTTTGGAAATTCAGTATCAGATCTTATTTTTACAAATTCTTGATTCTTTTCTGAATCATTGAGCTCTTTGTCAGAATACATGCTGTTTCTACAAACAGGTTTATACAAAAAAGCTTCTACAAAAGGTTTACAAAACTAAATAATCTAGCACTTGAGTAAAAATACAGAATCCAAACCTTCACTTATTTTATATAAAGATCTGAACTGCGCACAAAGAGTCAAATTTTACTGTTAGCCTTTGCCAGTAAATAGCACATTATTGGAAGTTACATGAGCATTTTACAACTGGTCAGTTGAAAGGTGTATTATACTGTTAACATAAGAAGCCTAGAAATAGCAACAGTATCTGTTACATTTATAGCAAAATAGCAAATATGAGTTTGTTATTTGAAATAAATAGACACATAAAAGAATCTATTGCTCAAGCTTCGTGATTATCTTTGTGTAACATGCACCTTGTATCTTCAATATTGATTTAAACTTAATCGACTCCTTTGATTTGTATCATTCAGATGTGTTTGATCTAATCATCCTTCACTTGTAGGGAATGAGAAGAATCCTGATGGGCAAGGACCATTTGCTTTGGCTTTAGCTCTGATAACCAAAATTGGATCCAGCTATCAAAACGTTCCTTCTGATACGTTGTATGAAATCTGGACTTCTCTTGGCATGGCTGTAAAATGGAGGTTATTATGATTTGCTTGACAACACAGAAAGCACACATAGTGTCTGTCTTGAAGATCTTCTTATAGATATCTCCAAGTTACTGAAAAATAAAGCAGTTCTCCTCCTCCTAACAAACTCCAGCACGCGTGAACAAGAAAAGGGTTACATATGGTTGAAACTTGAACAGACCCTTAGCAGTAAGGAATAGGTTACCAAAGAAAGCAAGATAATGCTGCAAGTTAATCAAGAAGTGAGTGCTAAATGAGAATATAACTAAAGCCTTAGTGGAGATGAAGAATGTACAGATGGGATAGGTTAGTTGAGTGACAGTCACAGTCAGTATAATAGACAATATGGTTTTAGCACCTCTTCCAACTTTGTTATTAGGAAGCTCCTGAGCAGCTGTCCCTGCTACAGGACCTACAGCTTGCTTATTCTGTGAAAATCTATGCTGTATTCCTGTTTATCACTGGCTCATGTGTGGCATGTCCATGTGAAACTCTGGCTGAGCTGACCTCCAGGGTGTTGGCTATAGAGTGCTACCAGCAGTCATATTATCAACTGTTATCCACCATGCTGGTATTTGACTCCAGCGTTGTCCTGTTTCAGAGGACTTGTCTGCTTCAACTTGTCAGTATTTGCTCTGACATTCTGCCTGGAGATGTACTAATGAGCTATTACAGACACCCTAAATTGGATACTGATGAAGAACACATGTTGAGTTCACAGAAAATTTATCTTTTTTGGATGCTCTTGAAAGACACAATCAATTTTTCTGCTGTAAAACTACCAGTGTTATGGCCTGTACAAAGTTACACTAATTTTCTTTCTTCACTAAGATGCTTTTATATTACCATGGCATTATGTGCAGTGCATGTTTAGAATTGAAATATTCCACAAATCAAGCAGAAGAAAACTGAACAAATGCAATTATGACAAAGTTAAGTTTCCTCTCATTTCCCTTAGCTATCATGAATATAACTGTATCTTCAAGGGTCCAGTCAGCTGTGTCCAGCTGTTTTTTTCAGGACACATCATTAGCAAATCCATTATATCAATGAAAAAAACGCATCCTGTTTTAAAGAGTTTTATACATGAAAATAYGTTAAAAAATGAATAATTGTTTAAAAATGTTTTTTCTATGTGTAAAGAAACATAAACCTAAAAGACTGTTATGCTACTTCAGTAAATGTACTTAATATATTTACTTAAAGTAAATTTAAAACTATTTTTAAAAAAAATGGTGTGTTCATAGACTCCTTCAAAAAAAAGCTTCCTTTTTCTGATTTCTTCTCTGCATTCACACAGACCTAACAGGCATCTCCCTGAAAGTGTTTTTGGCTAGATAAAAGAGTTTTACAGCTCTGGGGAAAATAACCTCACTATTGCTCCTAACTATCCCCTTGATACTTTCATAAAAATGTTAGACCAAACAGAATCTCTCCAGGAAATTCCTAAACTCTAACCTTTCAGGGTCAGAGAATGCAGCAAACAGTTTGTTGTCTTGAGCAGTGACCTGAGTGCAATTCTACTCCAAACAAACTTTTAGATGCTATCTATGTATTATCTCAGGGGAATTCAGTGCTAGCTATTAGAGATCAACAGTAGCACTTTTTGTACCACTTTCTTCACTTTCTACAGAGAATGAGGAAATGACCCTCAAATCCATTAAGTTCCAAGTGTGTCAGAATTATTAGTTTTCTCAGAATAGTTCTAGTTAGGCAAAAGTTCTCTATTAGAAATAATTTTTTAGAAGATAAAATGTGCAATATTTCGGTCACTATGATAAGAATAATTCTGAAGCCAGAGCTAGTTTTGTGCATATTTAGGGTATGATATAACTGAAATAGATTTTCTGTGTCACCAAGACCATTTCTGTTGTAATGCAACACGTGTATAATTTCTTTCACAAATGTAGGAAGTTACTTCTTAAAAGAGGTTTTAAAGAGTCACTTTATTAGTTCATTTAAGCCATCATCAGAATTTATCTCAGGATTTTTAGATGAACTACAAATTAAAAAACCTTGCAGAAATAACTTAGCTCTTTCATGGAAATAAACTTGGACAGAAAAATGCTCTGACTTTTTTCAGACTTCAAATTCTGCCCATCAAAACTTGCATATTCCTTATTAGTCTATTCACATAAAAAATTCATTAAATAAAGTTTTGTTCATATATGCAATCATTCTAAACTAAGGAAAAAAATAACCTAAAAAAGATTATATATGGAGGAAATTATTTAGTGGGTTTGTCAAATACACTAAAGCCATCAAACTAATAAATATTGTTTGGATGAATTCATATGCAATAATCATAAGATTCCCCTACTCTTTGTGGTATAATTGAATTTTCAGTCAATAAAAAAAGTTGTTTTAGAGAGACTCCTGGGAATTTTTGGAGCTTCTCCGGACAGGACACATTCCAAATTGTGATCAATCTTTCCTGGAAAAATTGCTCAGTGGCATTTCTTGCTATTTTACCCACTATTTTTTCCCAGGAGGACAAAACTCTAAGATCTCTGTATTGCTTCAGCTGTAAAAGCACATCTGTCAGTTTAAATTAGATACACACTTCCTATAGTCAAGGGACAGACTAATGCCATTAACCTTCAAGCTTTAGAAGAACTTTTTGGTGTTCAGTTTTCAAATGCAATGCAAAGCAACTGCATATGAAAATGATAAATATTATAAAGAGTCAACAAAGTACATGGTATTATTTGGGTTTTAGGCTTTCATAATACTTTGAGTGCTGATATAAAATTATAAAAGTATTACTTTACCAAGTAGTCAATTTTTAAGGAGAAATATGTTCTTTGTGGTTTACTATAATCTTATAAACCATAGACATGATGGGAACACTATTCAGCTGGAAAAAAATCTTTGAACCTTTAAAYCTTGCAGTGCTTGTTTGCAATAGTAGAAAACATGTCTATGTCTTTGTGGCATTCTCACTTTGATAGACATATAGAATAAAGTGGGAATTGCCCCTCCAAATTATAAGATGTGTACCTGAAACATTCCAAACAAAACAAGAGCAGATTGATGATCTGGGTAGCAAGGAAATTTCTAATACAATAACAGCTGCACAGTACTAGATAAGATTATTATGCTTTCCTGTGTCTTCATAGTAAATAAAGTTGCAGACCCTTTCTGTCTGTCATTTATAAACCTGTACACCATCATTAACAGATCATGTGTTTAACAACAAGAAGCTTATCGCTGTTACATATAGCATAGCTCTCTTGACAAAGGTGGTTTGTTTTTTTAAAAAAGATGCATGTGTGAGATAATGCTGAGTAGAGACAAAAATCTACAATTAACTGTTTGAAAAAAAAAAAAAAAAGGAAACATAACTATAAGCATAACCAAATTTAGTAAAGATGGAGTTTATATATGATGTTATCAAGGGGAAAAAGTAGCAAAGTAAAATATAGTGGTTCAATAAACTCTGTTTTGCAGCCACCTCTTCAACAGCCTCTTCACCTCTAACTGTTGAAGTTTCAAGATAAATAAATTGATTATACACATTCTTCTCTTTTGCATTTCAATTTGCACTTAAGTTGGATGTAATAAACAATGAAACCAATAAGCTCAGCTTTAAAAGAATCTGATTCAATTCTGTGAAGTTCAAAGAATACAATCCCCATTCCCACTCACTCCTGTGGTGTCTAAGGATATTCAGTTATTTGACTAAGCCATAATGAAAGAAGTGTGGCAGACAGCTTAATTAAAAATGTCAGAAAAGAAAGAAYGCCCAGATGTGTCACTGGATATAAGAAATTTTCAGTTTTATGAACCAGATACAGTTTAGTTCTGTGCAGTTCAGTTCATTAGTCAAACCTACCTTTTGAGGCGCTCATGGAAGAATTCAGATTGAATAAAGACGTATCAATTTTTTTTGGTACATACACTTAAGACAATGCCCATGCTGTGAATGAAGTATTATTGATAGCACTCTTTATCTGTCAGATGAATCCACTGTTGCCAACAACAAAGCTATGCTCTACTGCAGATTATTAATTATCAACACAAACTAAATGAGCATTTATTGAACAATATTAATAAAGAAAAAAGACAAAAAACACAGCAATATAAATACTGTTCCATGCTAAAGACAGTATGAGTCAAAATACTGTGATTAAAAAAATGTTTTGCAAGCGTTTAAGAAACATCTAAAATAAAGTACCAAATGTTTCCAAGTTAGAAGATTAAACAGTAATTGATGTTCTTATCTTTTTATTTTAAGTCTGCTGTCTGCACAATTTTCTTTCCACCCTTAAGCTCCTCATTGATGACCTGTAGAATATGTATGTTTCTACCATRTGTTTTGTAGAATAAACTTAAGAGATTAACAAATTCATAAAGCATTGACACTAGAGCCTAGAGACAGTTTGAATCTAGTAACAATTTTGTATTCTCAATTATTTTCACAATGCAATGTAAATGCCTATCTGTGACTTCTACCCATATTGTGTAGGGGCACATGTAACTGCAAAACTGTGATTAACCCAGCACCTTGCCCAGTGCAATACCTGTAGCTTCTGCACTCCCATTATAGGCAGTAGATTTTCACAAAARTGTTCAGTTTAATGGAAATAGGGAAAGAAATCTCTTCCACAGACAACAGAACTATGGATCAAGTTTAGTAGAAGGGCTTTTATTAACTTGCCTTTAGCTAAAGATCTTCACCACTAGGCTAAAAGAACTGGTTGCCTTAGTGGCATTCTCTGTGATCTAGTTAACAACTTTTTTTTCCCCACCCCACCATAGCCTAACAGTTACAACATGTGGGATAGAAACTACTTATATTGTCATGAGCTTTTATATTGGTCATTAGGAGACAGATTGAAAGGCTAAAGGAACTTTGTTTTAATTTTCTCAGTCCAAACAGTGTATTGAATCTGCGTCTTTGTTATATTAAAAGACTGCTTTTACCAGTAAGGTACTGTATAAAAGCAAAAAAGAGAGGACATCACTGTCACCACTTCTACACAGGTTTTGAAAGCAAGGATACAGGCAGCTATCTGAAGAGTAGAATTTGGATTGTAAAGTTGGAATGGGAGGAGGCATCTCTCTGCATCAATGAGAAAAACATCTAAATGTAGGATAAGGGTTTAAATTAAACCACATTTCTGTTATCAGGATTATATTGGGCAAGCAAGAAATGCCTCTCAGCTCAAAAAAGTGGCTGAACATTTCTGGTGCCCTGTATAGACACTGGGGGCAGTGATGTGAGTTAAGCACAACTTTGCTCAGCACTGTAGCATCAAGCATGTTTGTGTTTGCCTGGTTTTGTTAACCTGGCCTTAAATTCCATTCCAGATATCACACAGGAAAATTAGTAGAACCAGAGATTGAATGTGTATCTGCTGAGTCACAGGTCTCTGCCATAACCACAAGACCAACATTCCTAATGCAGAGCTAAAAAAGACATGAGTCACTGTGGTTATGGTTCTGAAAAGTAACATTTTACCTTCTGATTTAATAATTGCCACATTGTACTTATGTACAATGTACAACTTATTCTATATCATATTGCATATCATACATCCAGAAACAAACAGTGATTTCTTACACTTCTTACATTAGCATTTACACTTCATTATTATATTTCAAAAATATCACCAATATTGCATAAAGCACATACATGTCATTAGACTTTTGCAAGAATACTATTTTTAAAATGTTTATAAATAGATGTTGAGTACTCACAGCATCCATAAAGTTTAGGTAGATTAAATGGCTTCTGAAGTCTGCATCTCACAAGTTAGACAACAAGTTATCAGTGACCCAACATTAATACAGGATTTGTTGTTCCTTTRCAGATGCTGATAATCATGCTCTATGTTTGTTATGGTAATTTTTCTTGGTAATTTTTCTTCCCATTTTGAAGGTGGAAGGTTTTCCAAACACAAAGCTCTAGGACAAATTTCCTAGGTACTCATTTATTAGTATCACATAAATACCACTAAGAGTCTTCACTAAACTAAGAAAACAGAAATGTTTTTTTGATCAGTTAAATATTTGGACAGCCAAGCTGAACACTAAAAGTCTGCATTTACCATGTCAGTACACAGTGGTATCTGAAATAATGAAAGGGTAAAAGGCATTATCTTACATCCCACAGTGTGGTAACTGTTGGGAAACACCTAGGGTGTTTTTATAAGTAAAGATAACTGACCATTAGGTACTTTCAGCACAGTAGAAACACAGCTGGGTTTATATACTGAAAATATATCGTGAGTTGATTGAAGCAGACATCTTTAATTCTCTTGCTAACCAAAGCAGGGCTTTTTAAATGTCTCWTACATATTATCAGTAATCTTTAATGGAATGTCTTTACAGCTCTGTAATCTACAAGAAGTGCCAGAGAAGCCTGCCCTTTTGCCCTTTTATTTATACCTGATTGCTTTAGAATCATTGCCAACTAATGTTACTAAAAAACTGTAGTAGGTGAAACTGATACAAAGGCATTCTGATACATCTTTAAAAACACTTTAAAGATTACCCTCAAATGCCTCACAATTTCTTTACTAAAGACTACATTGAATCTCAGAAGAAAATGAAACATGGAAAATAAGTTTAGTGAAATGCAAAAATATATCCAAGAACTTGCTACTCAAATGATGTTTCAGGCTACAAATAAATTGCTGATTTTCAAAAAGGAAATCCTAAAGAGTACTTAAAGATAAGTAGTTTCTACAGACTTAGAAGTCAGTTCCAGCAAAAATCTATCTTTTTGTTTCAGAAATATTTTTCAGTCCCAGTCTGAACAGGGCTCTGATGTACAATGCCATCTGTAGAAATAAAGTGTACTTTCTGTACTTCAAATAATTTTACTATTCGGAGGAAAAGRGCAAACATTTCAATGGTGATCTAATACCTACAATAGAAACAAAAATGCTTTCATCCTATAGAATGAGTTTCCTGAGGTTGTTCTCTATGTTCATTACCCTTTCCTTTCTTTCCTTTTGTTTACTCTTCTCCAATGCTCATATAATTTGACTATGAAAGACGTTATTTTTATACTAAAGTTTTATTTAGATAATGTCATGCTTCTGCATTATATTAAAAATGAAAACAAAGGAGACTCCTTCTAATTGAATCCTATCCTAGAATACCCCAAAGGCCAACACTGGAAAAAAACGACTAAGAAGTTTAAACCCCACACATTCCAAGTGCTCTCAGATGTTTTTGTTTCCTCTAGCCAAGGTGCAAGCAAGAAATACAGTTTACAGTTCATTATATTATCTACTATACTCAGTGCATGCAGTAGTTATGTGAATTGTGGTAAGAGAAAAGTAAGCAACCAGTAGCATGTTCCAAGCTGAATTCAAGCTTTGCCAAAAATAATCTACATATTTCAGCATATTTTGGCTGTACACCAAACATGAAATAATTTGTACTGGACTGTTACTTGTTGAATTGATTGTGTACAGATTTATTTTCTTTGAGTGTAACTTTGTGTATTTTCTTTTAATGCAATAAGATGATATGTCCTATAGTACAAAAATAACAGAATATAAAATTTCATCTCTTAGTGTTATGTTCTGAACTGTTAACAGTTCCTTACAGGAAAAATTCTAGACTGGAGAAAGTGATTTATTTGCTGAAGGAGCCTAACACTCCAGTGTAAAGCTGGATTCTGTGGACCATAGCACTCAGTGGAAGTCTTTTGTATGCAAGGTGATTCACATGCATTTCTAAATTTCTAATACCAGCAAGCACTTGCTTCATTGACATATTGTGTATAACATTAACATTTACATATTGTGTATACCATTAATAAAAAATTATTAATTACATAATGTGTATGTGACATAAAGTATACAGAATATAGTATATAGTTTATAGTATACAGTGTATATTATATAGACTACAGAGTAAGTATAAATATTATATAGGCTGGTCCATACCAGTTGAAGGTAATAGTTCCTAAATGAAGTTTCTATAAATAAACTTGATTCAAGGTCTTAGATAAACAAGACAAGAACGGTGCTTTGAGGATCAACCAATGTGAGCAAAGGAGAACTTCATGTTCAGAAGAAATCCTTGATACTGGTATAAGTTCCAACCAGTTAATACCAGAATAAATTCCAGCCATAACTGACATTTTGTGAGATCCACATCTTTCATATWAGTCAAAATCCAGGAGAAGCATTTAACACATGCTGTAGCTCATATATTGTGTGTGTACAAGCAAAGAGAGCAAAAATTATATTAACTGTCAGGCAACAGGGAAGGCATGAAAGCAAAGACTCACCAAAAATAATTTTTTTAAAGTTAAAAAAAATCAGAAATTGGGTGGAAAAAAGTAGTTTTCCTGTTAAAAAAAGGTAGTAAGATTTAAATGWGATTGGACAAATAAGGAGTGGTCATAGATGCTTCTCTTTCCTTTTCTTTTGTCAGCTCATGTTCTTATTTTTGTCTTCTCTCAGTTCCTGACAACTCCTGCTGGGTGGCTTCTGGAATTAATGATCCAGCAAGTTCCTTTTCTTTGGCCATGGTTCCTGATGCTGATCTAGAGTTGTGAAGAGAAACTTGCAATATCACTGTCTGTGTTTTTGCTCCACTGTGAAATAATTAGCATAAGTGCTTCAGTACAGTTGGGGGGCAGTACGATTTGGTACAGTTCATGCATGTGATCAATCCATCATTCCGCCAGTGCATTCTCTGCTATTGCTCTGAAATGAGTAACATCCTTTAATGCTCATGCAATCCTAGATTATTTCTTTCTTCTGAGGCTTGAGGCAAACTATTCAGGCAGTGCAGTCTGATGGAAATTTGTGTGAGTTGGATTTACATGTTCATTTATAGTTTAAGAAACAAAGTTCTACTCCTAGTTGTGTCTCTTGCTGTTGTGTTTCCCTGAGAAATTATCATTGCCATGGACTTGTTTTCTGCAAACTTTAGAATTGGCACCTGCCAGTGAGGTCATTTTTGCTGTGTGGATGGACAGTTATAGAGAAAATCTTCAAATTAATAATGGAGTCAATCAAAGCCTAACAAATGGACTTCACCTTAATCACAAGACAAAACTGTCAGAATGCAAATTAGTAACTGGTAACATGCAGGTGCGGAAGTGCTTAGTTCGTGCTAGGAATATTGTTGCAGCCATGAGGTATTTTTGTTGGAAACATTATTTTCGTTTTTAACTGGAGACTTTACCTGAAAAGATATTTAGAAAAGTGGAATACAAAATCCCACTGACTCAGTATGACCTCTGCTGGCCAGAGTCCTATGTTAGCAGAAAACAAATGTGCAACTCCAATGTAACCTTCTAAAGATCTGTTACCCTGGTCACATGTTATCTTTGAGTAAGGGTCATTTAATACCACATGAATTTGTAATAAATTTCATACCTCAGATGAAAATTTCTGGTAATTGTTTTAGAATATGGAAAATTTTAAGCAAATAGAAAGCAAACTCTAATCTGAAAAAAAAATCCTACCTATAACACAGAAAATCACTTTGACATCTATAGTTGGGAATGAAATTACCTAAACAAATGAAAGCTTATGGATTTTCAATCGTCTGACTCTTTCTTGCACGTAAGACTAATTGGTGAAAGATAAATAAGCAAAACAGTAAAAAAATAACTAGAGTGGTGAGGTCAGTAGCTTCAAACTCATTATGAGTTTTATTGATTACTGAAAGTTAAAATGTTATTTATGGGCTAGATTCATATAAAAGGTAATGAAAGATCACAGATGACCTAGATGGATATATAAACTTCCTCTGGTTAAATTTTACTCAAAAATTTCAGTCTCATGGCCTTACCCTGAGGATGCCTAAAATCACCGAATATATACGTTTCTGTGAGTGAAGATAGCTATGCAGTGAGAAATTAAGTCTTTGGGAAACTTAGAAATAGCCACATTTAATTGAGCAAGCCATAGCTTAGGAGATGGAAAAAGATATCAGTAAACATATATTTAATCTCCAAGTAAGACATTTTTTGGCTAACAAGCTGCTGAAAAAGCAGTTTGTGAGCATGGTTAGACTTCAGCGTCAAATCTCTGATGTGTAATCTCACTGAGTTTTTGAGCATTAGGCACAAATTTCCTTTTAAATGGGAAAAGGTCAGGCACCCATAACTGCAGGACTCTGGACTGTCTTCTAAACTGGCACCTAAATTATCATCAGTATAAGAGAGAGATGCCTTCCAAGCTTTGCATGTATAAATGTGCAGAGCCTTGCACCGTTATTAATTTGCATGTCAGAAGCAACAGTATGAGGCTGGCAATAGCTCAGCACCTGACTTAGTCAGAGTTTTTGGGTAAATTATGGGACTGAAATAAATATCATCCTTCAGGTATGAGTCCATATGTGGACAAAACGCTTTTCAGGGTCAAAACGACCTCAACTGTTAATGGAGTGGTCTCTGGTGTTGCCATTCTAACTTTTATAGTCCCCTATCCAGTGAATGTGCTATAGAAGTCCTGTTATGGCATCTCCATGATGAGCCTGGGATGTCATGACTCTGATATATACCTGAGCTGGCTTCATAGAGGTAATAAAACACAAACCACCAGCAATTCAAGCTTTAGGACATACAAGAAAACAACAAACTAAGGCTCTTGGAAGAGTGCACACTGGCTGCTGGCATAAGAGAAGCATACACTGCTCTCTCTTTACTATTATTGATAGTCACAGTAGCTAGATATGATAAAGTACCTTCCCTACTGCATTCATCTGCCTACAGTTTTTCATCTAATTTTGAATCATTAAACAATGTTGGACATGCAACAGATTCTGTAACATCCAGGTATTTTAACAGTAAAGGGAGAAACACCTAAAATTTTGTGGATCCAGATCTAGCTCCACAGCTGTGCTTCTCATGCACCATGTACCACTGAATATTCCAAGCCACATGTAAATCCAAACAATCATTGTTTAGTAGTGAGATCCATTTCATCAATTTCAAGACAAAAAAAACCCTAGTGACTGGTTAGTCACATTTAAGTATGAAAACTCCCGAGTCAAATTTCATTCTGTTTTATCAACTTGACAAAAAGTGGCAATAAGAATATTGAGAACTTAGGATTTTGATAAATTGTAATGAATGTATTTTATCAGTAAAAGAATTCTACAATTAATATATAGAAATAAAAACATGGGCCTACAGCTGACTGATGTTCGGGTAAGTGGGTTACAGTTCTGTAGAGAGGTTTTAAAGAATGTGAAATATAATCTTTCCATTCAAAGCMATATAATCTTTCAATTCAAAGTAATAGAGAAATTAATGTCATACTTGTGTTATCCAACAAGTTGGTTCTTAGTAGTAATTAATAAGACCTTTTAGTTCCTACTAAATTTAGCTTAGCCATGTTTCCCATTATTGCATCTCAACTACATGCCCACATCATTATGTTGTTTGATGTAACATGAATTATAGCTCTCATAAAAATAATTACTATTTTATAGCATGATATCAAATACAATATCCTTTTACTGTTTGACAAAAAAAAAATTATCAGCACAATAATTTTACTCAAGGGGAGGTGATAGGCTGGTACTCAGATAACAGACGGTGCAACTTATCACTGCACATGCACAGGAGAGCAGCCTATGATGTGCGTTATGATGTTAGGTAAGCAAACGAGTTATTTAGCTCGACTGCTTTGGAAATATTGTCCTTTGTCTCACTACTGTTTATGACAGATATGTTTGTATCAGGCATAATAAAATGTTCACATATGCTGAATACTCTAAATCAACAAAACCTTGTAGCAATTGCCTGTTGAGCACACTGCAGTATAAATTGCTCTTGTTCAAAGTAATTCCCTGGCAAATAGAAGACAAAACATTTTTTCTAGTGTAGATATTTAAAAGTTTATATAGCATTTGAGAGCAAAAAATTAAAATGTTCTCTCTTGGTCCAAGAATTGCAATGATCTTATGACTTTAACAGTTGTTTTGTATTCCTAAGAAGAAAGGCCAAACATCATTAATTCATTTTATTATTTAATAATATGATCAAATCACATTTGCAATCCAATCATTGCAGTAACACTCTCATGTTACTAAGATTCCCGTGGCATAATTCTGTCTGTAACACTTGAGTGCTTTTCAATAAGTACCCATCCTCTCCTGTTAGGACCCCATMCATTAAAAGTAAACCTGCCTCCATTAATAGCTTCTCTCTGTTACACACACTTCCTAAAATGCCAGGAGTGACTATGAAATCTTGGACTACATTTTCATTTCATTCCTTTATATATGTTATGACAAGGCCGTTCTATAAATCAGTGCCTTGATTGTCCATTGCAAGGCCACCACACTTTAATGAATAAGATATATGAGAGTGTAGGGAAAGGTGTTTTAAAAATATACTATCAGTGCTCATTTAATTTCATTTTTGGAACTGTCTGTAATATAGATTCTATCTGAACTACTGACCTTCTCCCATAACAATGACTGCAATGTTTCATGTCAGTGTTACAAGAAATTTGAATTCCTTCTAATGAAAGCTCTGACTTTTCAAACAAATTCCAGAATTTGAACTTCATGTTCCTACTTGAAAACATAAGTAATGTGAACAAATATCTTCCTATTCTGTGGGGACTTGGATTTATGATAAAAGAACAACAGGCACTAGAAGCAGTATGTGCTCCACACATAAAAAGGGAACAGTCAGCTAAACGAGTGTGGTGATGGAAAACAGAGTGGCCTTTGACCGATCTGTAAGTAKATATTTCTTCATCATGAGAAAAGGAAACATTCTGGAGTTGAAAAAGATCTGTAAGCTCTACCACTAAGATTTATTTCAGCTCAATACACATCAGGAATGCAGTATACTAATAAATTGTAAAAAGAGAAGGAGGAATAAAGGGAAAAACAAGGACTAAGTTTACTTCCAAAGATTATGGCCTAATTTTGTTTAAACTCTGACATACTTCTTATCCTGATAGTGCCTAAAAAAATTATAGTATTTTACCAAGATTACCCAAAACAGTATACGGTTTATCACTAATTTAACTTAAATACCATGGGATTTTAATATTTCAAATTTTAAATTTCTGTATTTTCAACCTTATGATTGATTTCCACAGAAGAATATCTGGATTCTCAGAATTACTTAGGCACCTAAATCTTATCTACTCATATAATTTCCTTTTTGACAATGTGCCTGAATATCTTACCTTCTTATTGGGAGCAARGGGTTTAAAATTTTTCTGTACATGTTCTCCTGAATCTGACTTATTTCCATTTTTTTATTCAGAGACTTGCTACTTGATAAACTTTGCATAGCTAACACAGATGTTTAATATCTTCATTAATTTGATGACATAATTTCTTGGTCCTCTAGATCTCATTAGAGTGTGTGCTTTTTAGATAATGATTTTATATTGTACTTACCATAGTTTTTAAATTCAACTTTGTGGGAAGAGAACAATTTATCTGAGAGAGAAACAGTATCTGAAGCAACAAATTTAAAATACAGACTGAAATTGCATGATTTATGAAACTTTCAGTGTTCCTATCTATATTATTGCTCGCTAGATTTTTCTTGTTTATGAGAGACTAGCCAGAATTTCAGCAATGTAGAAAAAAAACCCAATTAGGTCAAACGCTACTCTCAAATATACAAAAGCTATCCACATTTCACTAAATCAAATTACAAATTAAAAAAGGGAAAGCAGAATCTAAATTATTACTTCAAGATAAGTAACTTCCTGAAAAATATTCTCTTAAATTTTAGTGCAGAAAATAGGACCTCTTTTTATTCTAAGAATCACGGTTTCTTAGAAACATTATCTGGCTTAATTTAAGATCACTACATTATTCCAGCTAAGAAACATTCTCTAGTGGGGGGAATTCCAAAATGTTTTGTTACTGCTGCAAACCCAACAATTGTGTTAAGTTAGTAAGAATGCACAGTATTTCAGTGATTCCTTTTCACTATACCTGTCATTTTCTACTCTCCAAGGAGATTTTTTCTTGGAGGAAATCAAGCAGCTTCTGCTATTTTAGGTCACGTACAGAGTGATGAACAAAGCAAACAGAATGTTTCATAGGGTAAAATTGTCCCTCAAACTTGATTTTCACTACTGTTGCAAACTTTAACTTAGCAACCAGACAGACAAGCAGTTAAGTCAACTGACAAGTTTTGTTAATATTAATAGACATTTTATCAGACTCTGAATCTGTACAAAATGTATCTGAATTATTATTTTCCTGACAGCTAAATGGGTATTTTTGATACTGTGACTATTAGCATGCCAAATCTATGAGCTTCACATTAATTATGTGATGTATATCCCACATAATTATCCACTGGCCTGTTTAGAAATCTCAGGCTGTTTAAAGAGTTGATTTATCATCTCTCTCTTGTGTTATTTACAAAAGGTTGTCCACTTCGTACTTGACATGACATCTATATGCATGTAAAATAAAACATGTGAAGCTCAGTAAACAAAATTGCAGAATAGATTTAATACACATAGAAAAATGACTTGACTGAATGCTGTTATTGAAGACTGACAAGATCTTTAATCCCTTTTCTTGAAAATATCAACCTGAACAGGCAGGATATGTTTGCAGATATTGAAATTTATCAGACACTCTAATTACTTCCTGTATCTACTAATTTTTTCTCTCAAAAGATTTTACTTGGCTAAGTGCATTGCCTTTTGCCTTTTATTCAGAAGCTAGAAATAATCCAGTTTATTTACAAAATTTGACAGTTTGTCTCCTTATTTATAAAATTTGACAGTTTGTCTCCATGAAATGACTGGATTTGGCAAAATGATCTGAAGAATTAGCTTTCTCCAGATAAACAACAAGATGCCTGCCACCTAAGAAAATCCTTCTGGGAAGCCTGATTTTCTTTAAGCAAAATTTAGAATAATTCTGCTATGGCTAGAAGAACATAATGATCTAGTCCAAGGAATCTGTTGAAACAGGAGCAAGTATACACTCATTTTTAGCTATCTTAGCACAGTGTGCAATCTGTTGCAAAAGATAACTTTTAAAACTGGAATAAAATTTTCGTTTACATAGAGTGAGAAATAATGTGTAAACTAAGTGTTTCCATGTGCAGTATGTTACTTCRTAACATTTTATGAAGTATTTCCCTAAAAGAAAAACATAGCAACATATATTTACAAAAACAAACCTGAGATCTTTTCTATAGCTGTCTGCTTAAAATTATTGCTTAAATTTGACCATTAACTATACTGATAAATATTGAATATTCTGCTAGAACTACCTTGTTATTTATGTAAATAGTATGTGACAACAAAATACGTGAAGACCATGAGAAAAAGCTAAATGGTAGTGCCACAGATTTAGTGGTGAAATGAGAGCTCTCTGTGGTGCCCCTAGCTATCTTACAGCTATGTATGGGGGCTGGGCTCGGATTTAGTATGGGCAGGACTAACTGAGTAGTATGCACATGGACTAACTGACATAGTAAGGGATGGACTAAGCTGACATAGCCAGCCACGAAGGTGAACGGGATTGGACAAATGAAGCTGGCCCACCAATTACAGAAAGGAACATGGTGCATGGACATTGGAAGCGGCCTGGCCATGTGATCTGGCTGAGGCGTGTGTGATTGGTGTAACTGTACGTGTGGGAGATAAGAAAGTGTATATAACTCATGCTAGTTTGCTGGTAAAGTTTTAGAGCTGAAATTGAAGATGAATAAAGAAGAACCTGGACCTGCTTCTCTTGGAGTTTGCGTCGTCTTTCCAGCCACGGATTGTGGCAACTCTCATTTCACTATAGCCAAAGTTGTTTATACAAGAGAGCATCCCCATTTCCCTAAATTATGAATCTTCTATGACATATCTATCAGAAAATTTAGATATGAGGAATAATTTTCTATGTGCTAGGCATTCCAACATGACAGTGATGTACTCAGACAGAAAAGTGTTTTTTCATATGAAAAAGTATGTAATCTTAACTCTATACCTAATTAATCTCTGAAAATAATACTTTACATAAAACTTATTTTTGGTTGAAAGGCTGTAGTGATTTTAAAAKAAGGAACTTTAGATAAAATTTTATATCTTGTGATATTTTAAACATAATATAGTTAATTTTAATAGTGTCAGGATTACAAAATAATGTTTATTTTATTTTAATGCACAGTACTTATAGTTTCTGGAAAAGAAAGACAGAATTTCTTAATCCATCTGGCAGTAATTCCAAAATTCAGACAATTCAACTATTCTAAAAGTTTCAAGAGTGAACCAATAATTCTTGTAAGTAATGAATGTGTCTTTATTTTGACTCATGAAAAATCTGGATTTGACTAGATGGTCTGAAAAATAATTTTTTTTATATCGAGAAACAATATACCTGCAACTTGAGAAAATCCTCCTAGAAAGAGAGATTCTCTTTAAGCAAAAATTATAATAATTCTGTCATAATATAATGTCTCAGCTTGAGGTGCATGTTGAAACGGACACAAATACACAGATCTTTTTTAGTTTTTGATACAGTATGAAAATATGAATGTGTATAAACACATATATACCTTTCAAAACTGATGCCAAAGTGTGGGATTTGTCATCCAATAGCCCAATTCAATTCATATTTTAACTTCTGCTACTATCCTGTGGAGATTGAGAGCCTAATTCTAGATTTGCAGTCCATCAGCAAAAATTTTTAAGGTTACAGTACTTTAGGGATGTTTTGGAGATGTTTTGATATGTGTATTTTTTTAAAGGCTTAGTGACATTGCTACTGGCTGTTCTTGCCAGGCATTCAGTGGGAAGCTGGCATTTACTTTTTTTCCCAAGACTGTATATTTGTCTGGTTGTTTACATTACTGTTATCTCAGGAAATAGGCTAGAGTGTCTTTCTGTAATGTAGTTCATGGTTCTTACTAAGATCTGTTGAAATCACAAAAATGAAGGACTGCATTTTTTTTTTTTTTTGGTGATTTTGTGACATCAGACTGGAGGGGTTTTTTGCTACTTATCAGTTTTAATATTAGTGCATGTTTCTTTTCTGCAAGAAATATGATAAATTTAGGCTTAATATTACTCARTATGATATGATTGAGAGAGACCAGTCTGATTCTTATTCATCCCTCAACATATSTTCCACGAGGTAAAAAATGGCTTCCGGGAGTAGTGTGCTTGCAGGTAGCCTCGTCCCTCGGGAGGTTTCACCTGGCAGCCAGACACAGGAGAGACAGCTTCCCCCACTGCTCTGCAAGCACCCTGCCCCCACCTTGTTGGCGGGGCAGATGCCCGGATGCCCGAGAAAAAAGCCCGCGGAGAAAGYGCGCAGAAAAAACGCGCGGGAAATAGGAGCGTGAGGCATATAAAAGCAGCTAACTGCGACACACCGGGGGCCTGCCTTGAGGGTCACCTTGGCCTCCCCCCACTCCCTTGCTTTTCCTTTTCTTCCTGTGGTCCTGTCTTCCCTGTCCGCACCTGTCCTGTCCGTGTGCTCTGTTTCGCCGCTTCTCMGAGGCAGCTCAACACTGTGACAACCTCGTGTTTGCTGTTTTCCCGATGGAGCCGCCGCCTTCAGCAGCCGCTGTCGTGGGTCCTGCAGCAGCCTGCAGCTATCTCATGGGTGTGCCCGTAGCCATGGTACCCCGTGTTCTCCGCCGACGGGAGGGACACGCAGCCGCTGCTGTTTGGAAATCACGCCCAGCCTGCCTCGGGAGCCGCGCAGGCTCCTTGCGGTTCGCAGCACACACGCTCCTTCTGCTGAGCTGACGTCCACGGGCTGCCCGGTGTACAGCGGTAACAATCTGCCTGCTATTCTGTCTCTCTCCATTTCTCTTTTTCCCTCTTTGTTCCCTTTTCTATCCCCCGTTGGTAGGAAGTGGTAGGAACACTTACCCTTTAATCAATAAACAGTTCTCAAATATAATATTGCCGCGTTTGCTCTTTATTTTTTGTCCAAGAAATCTATTAAAAGAATCCTCCCCAGCTCCCTCTTTCCAAGCGGGACAGGACAATGATGAGTATCTTCTTGTAAATTATTATTGTCAAACTTCAGAATATGTGCCTTAAGTATGGATATACAGGTGTCTACAGCACTAAAGTAATACATATACCCTATATTCAAGCTACACAGTGCACGTGTGTGCACACAGAGAACACAATAGGAGATATAATACTACTATTCACCTATGTACAGATAACTTGTAGAATTAAGGAAAGTGAAAGCAGACTCTTCAGAAATCATGATCTTCAATCTGTTTATCTGTTTTTTAAATTTTGGTTTTGCTTTCACCTACTTTTATTTGCTTATTGTGGTTAGCAAAACTRCTAAGGCAATTATCAGAGGTAAGGGGGTTTTCTTGGGTGCAAAATGTCACAAGTTTTCCAATTTTCAGGAAAGTGTACAGAAGCAGAAGTTATGAATTCTGGGCTTCTAAAACACATTGAAGCCATTCTGTAGAGAAAGAATATATGTGTAAGCGATTTTTGAATACTGGATATAAAAGATCCAGTGCAAAGGGGATTATCTCTAAGATAACTGCTGTACTTACTGAATACTGAATAAAATGGGGAGAAAAAGACAGAAATAAGAAAAGACAGAAATAAGAAATAAGAAAGCTCTGGTGTGCTTCAGTAATTATTTCAGACAAAGGTACTCGAAATTACCTACACAAAAATCCTAAAGTATGAATAGACTAATAGACCAGAATAGTGTTAATAGACCAGATATTTCATAATAGTATTTAATTTACAAAAAGGGTTAGCTTCCACAAACCTCACTTACTTTTCCTAGAGCCTGAAAAAAATCTCACATCTTAGCAGGAGGTCCCCAGAAATACAGGCAGGAAAAAACCTCCTTAGACTTCTAGCTCAGCTCTATCAGTGTTCTTATGATTCTATGTCTGACCAAGTTTGCACATCATTAGGATCGGAATTCTGTCATTTTGCTTCAAGTCCACTTCATAAAAATGTTGAAGTCAAGATCTAGCAATGGTACAAATCCTGTGCAATTAGTTGTAGTTAGGGTTTTTTTGGACACCAGAGAACTTCTTTTGATGAAAAGAACATTGTTTGTATTTCATACATTTTTAACTTTAGGGTAGAGAAGTTGAACTAGAAAAAGCAACAACTATTGCCTCTTCAAACAGATTTTTCTTTAAAATTGTTGTGGGTTAAGAATTTTTTTCCCCTTTTGTTCCCTTTCTTTGGGAATTTTTTCTTTCCCATTTGTTGCTAGAATACACTAATTGCGAGGTCATCCTTTTGATGGCTGGCGATTAGTGAAGACAATGACACCTATTCCCCACCTAAACGATCTTGCTAAGCCCTCAGAGGGTATGAGTTTTGTGTGTTGGGGGTGGGGGTAAGGTCACTGCCTTCGCTGCTTCGCTGAGAGAAGGAGGTCTGCCCGCTGGCTGCACCGGGGAGAGCTGGCCTGCTCTTTTTTCTGTGGAGTCCAGCACTCCTGCTCATTGGATTCCTGTTTGCTGCACTGTGATGCTCTCCCCTGTGCCTTGCCGGGAACCCCTGCAATTCCAGCTTCAGGGGTGAGCTCTGCTCCATCCCGTTTCGCAGCCGCGGGATTCTGCTCATCTCTTTGCCGTCCTGGGTTTCTTGCTGTCCAGAGGACCACCGAGATCGGCGTTTCCGCTGTGAGTTTGCAGAGAAACTTTTCTCCATCCCCCTCTGTCCAGTGTTTTAACTTTTAAAAATTTTCTTCATGTTGCATGAGAGTTTGAAGCATCTTTCACGAATAAAACTTGTGTTAGCACTTGTCATGTTTCAAAGGTTTTTTTATCTCATTTCCTGCCTTTAATTTCAAGCTAACTTCTGCAATAAGTAGTCTTTGGCAGCATTTTGCAGTAGCCATTTGATTCTTCAAATACTGATGGAGAGATTTTGTGGATAAAGCCCAAAGTAAATAGCTGATAATCTCAGCTAATGAAAAGTATTTGCTGTAACATTTTTTGCAGAGAGATTTTGATGTCAACATGTTTTGCTTGACCTAAAATGATGTTTTGCTCTGATTCACCAAAGAGAATATCAGAGAACAGCCATGCGTAGATGTGTATTTCAGTCATTGTACTAATCAATGAATGTTTTCCATGGAAAAGAATTCTTTTAGAGTACATGCAATTTAACTAAAAATGGAAAATAATTCCTTTTCCAAAGGTATCTGAATCTGAAACAGAGCTTCTCAGATTAGCCAACATATCTCCTCATTATTTGTGGATTCGTAATAAAAACTGGACTGAAAATTAATTTTATATTTATCTCTAGTAAATATTACTGAATCATTGAAACTTGTCACAGAATGTTAAAACATTATGTCCATGCTCTCTAAAACAATGTAATATATGAAATGCAGTGGAACAMGGCCTGTATCCAACACAGTACCAAATTCTGTCCTGATATTAACATAACAGCCAACTGTGCCTTAAAAAGAAAAATTAAAAAATGTTTCTTTGAATTGTATATGTAGTAACACATATAACTCCACATGTCTGATTTGTTCCTCCTACTGTCCTCCACTAGGCAATGCAAATGCATGTTTTTAATTTTTCTGTTAAAAGAATAGCTTTTTCATTCTACTTCAGAATCACTTATAGGATCTGGGCATCAGTATTCAGCAAATTATTTTAAAGTAAATACTGCTGTCTTAAAATACCTCTGCTTAGCAGTCTAAATATCTGAATATTTGGTGATTTGAAACAAAACAAGAGCCTTTTCCTATAGTCTAGTCCTTTTCCTATAGCCTGTTTCCGTGYGCCTTCCAATGCATCAGTTGTTTCTAAAATAAGATCTTTTCAAGGACRTCTAAATAATTTCCTGTCACATCCATATCTGACTCTTACCAGTACACCAGAATGGAATTTGGTTATCAGCTGGGAAATGCAGACATACTAAACTTCAGTCTGTGTTAAGAGGTATTCTGCATGTTGTTAGAATGGGACAATACCAGAAATGACATAAAATTTAATGGCAGAAATATGAAGTACTTCAATTATTTACTCAGCATGACATTTTTCATGAAATATTTTCTTTCTGTCTGGGCAGTAAATGCAAAGCCAATTTTTTTCAGTACTTTACATAATGTTACAGGGTCTTCCTTTGCAGAGTTTGGGAGCTATCCTAGCCAAAATTCTACCTTAAACATTCACTTCAATATTCTCTTCAGATATTTTGTATCTCCAGTGAATACTAGTAAAGTTCAGAAAAGGTCACTATAAATGGTATTCTCTGTGAGTGGCTCTGAGAAGCTGTTTGTTTTGTTGGCATTTGTCCCCTCCTGAAGGAAGGAGGGTGACTTGAAGAGGAAAGACATTAGATAGAAAGAAGCTCATAGGCAGATTAAACTTTGTGGAAGTGTAATTTCAGTGGATTTAAACTATGCTTGATGCCAGGCAAATAGTGTTAGGTGCCATTTTCTACTCCCCCAGAACCCTAATTTAAAGCAGCTCCAGGAAAGGCTTAATGACATTAGTCTTCAGTATTTAAGAATAATTTTTTTATAGTAGATAGTATATGTGACAACACAGTGGTTGCATAGCCTGGGTATTTCTTACTAATATAACACCAAATACCTATTTATGAATGAAGGCTTCATTATGGAAAACATTGGACAGAGAAGTAAAAAAGAAAACTGCTCCTACTAGAAAAAAAAAAAAAAAACCCAAAACCAAAAAAAAAAAAAAAAAAAAAAAAAAAAAAAAAAAAAAAACAGCAAGCAAGAATTGTAATGTAGAAG